>NC_067240.1:21632500-21932500 GCF_019924925.1 Ctenopharyngodon idella | reverse complement strand
TATCTTATGCACTTTATTCCTTTATCATTCATGGTATTCATTTAGTAGTTGTGTTAGTTATTCTTGTTTATCTTTTGTTAATAAAATTTATTATTACACTTGTGTGTCTTTCTTGTGCTGATAATTAAGAAGAGGCTCTAGTTAGCAATCTCACCAATCTTTCAGATAAATCAGCTGACCACTTTAAATTAATTCTAAATGACTGAACAGCCTTCTGTTGGGAGTGTTCTCATACTGCCAAGGTAACAGACCTTGACTGGTGCCCTGAACTAGGAGAGGGGGAAGTGGTCATCTGATGTGCTCATAACCACACCTTAAGTGAAGTGTGATCCAAAAATCACAACGTCAGCGGTGACGTGAGTATCAATCCCTATTTTACTTCTTATTAAACATCTTATTTCCATAATGACCAATGCAATCTACCAAGAGCAGCGCAAATTGCTGTCTGCTTTAAAACGTGTTTTTTTTAGCTGTTAAATAATGGAGCAAATACCATTTACTAAGCGCAAACCTTAGTAAATGGCGTTGCATGATTCATTTAAATACTCTACTCCCATAAATGTTGTGTCTGAAAGGGAAACTCCTACAAATGCATATGCAATAAGGTCAGTCGCAAAAAATAACTGGGTCCACGCCTTTTCAGCCCTAATTCTTTACTGCATGTCTTTAGTAAATCCTTTATCAGTGCAGCCTTGTCTTTCAGTGACGCTCCAGAAAAGGCAATTCGTTCATAAAAATCAGGTTCAATGCTCTTACGGACATGTTTGTTCTCCTTCTCAGAAACATCCAGGATCGGGCGCATAACATTTTTCACACTGGTGCAGTTTTCCTCAATGCTTTCACTTTCATTTTCTGAGACCGCAAGGGAAGGGCTTTGATTCAGGTGAGTGTTGAGTATCTCTAACAGTCTGTTGGTGATGCTGAAGTATTTGTGCACATAGTGGTGTAGGGTCTGCGTGGACCTTATCAGTTCTTCTTTCCTGAGCTCGTCTTTCTTGCCAAAGAACGCAGATAGCATTCTGGTGTCTTCTGTTGGTCAAGAAGAGAGCACTTGTTTAAAAAAAATAAAAAAATCTTCCATTTTGATCTGGTCAAAAGCATGTCTTAAAAATTTGGTTTCATTTTTATAGAATAAAAATCTGGAGTCATTGTTAAAGGGTTGTTAAACCATTTATTTCAGTGAACTGAGAAAGACTGTAGCAGACTTTATGTATAAATGCATAATGTAATAAATACCTAAAACATAATTTTATCTGAGTACATAAAATGTATATATTCACAGGTGAAATGGTGAAAGAATACATATTTTACTTTTGTTTATGGTATACTTATGGTATACATGCCTGTTTTAACATACAAGACAACTAATAAACACAGGAATGTTTTCTCTGTTTTCAACATCATTGTTTAATCTCTCATTTTTTACCTGGAAAACAACAAAAAATAAAGTAGGAACTAAGCTACCTATCACGTGTTAGGTATGATGAAGATAACTCAGATAATGTTGATTGTTGACGATAACTCAGATAAGTTTGTGGAGGTTATTGTATTCTTACTGACTCATCATCTCAAGTCTTCTCCTTCAGCTTCTCATCAATCTTCAGCACTTCTGCCAGGATCTCATGTATATGTTGAATGATGACATCACTATTCTCCATCACAGTAGCACTCTCGTTAAGGGCGATCGGACTGAAGGACAAGCCTATGTGCTTGTTCAGAGCTTCACTGAGTTGGTTGGTGGCTCGGAGGTTGTTTTTCATCAATTCATGAACCTCTTGACTTTTACGGATAAGCTTCTCCCTTCTTTTGGGATTTCCAGGGTAGAAGAGATCACTCCAAGACATTTTGAGCAGTCACATTACTCAGAAAAGCCACTCACATTTCAGGACAGCCAGTGAAAATCTTCAGTATTTTAAGGAAACTAGCTCAAAACAGTATTTTGACTTAACAGCACTTTGCAGCATGCATGACATATTTTTCACAAATTACCGTGAAGAGACAATGTTTGAGGCACATACCTCACTATTGTGTGAATATTTTTCTATGAATGCGTACAGCTTGATTCATCATGAAGCTCAACTCCCACTCCTAAACCCAACCCATCAGTAGGGCATGAAAAGATCAAAAAAAAAGTATGAATGACACTTTTAGATGTCTTATGTAAGTTTGGGTCAAGGGACCTGGGGGTTCACAAATTCAATTTAAGTGACAATTCATGCTTCTGGATGAGTGATAGATGTTGATTCCTTCAGCTGAAGTAATCACTGGATAGAAAGCAACTGCTGCAAAGCTTTTATAGTCCACCAGGATATTTCTATTATTACTTTTGACATGATGTACAGAACTGTCATTTCAGTGGGCTGCATGTCTCTGCTACACAGAGAGAGAATTGTGAGCTAACATTGCGCAATTCAGACTTTTTTTCTCAGAATTGAAAGTTTACAGAACTGAAAGTTTACAATTTTGATCTCACAATTCAGTGTTTTTTTCCTCAGAATTCCAAGTTTGCATCTCACAATCCTTGATTTTCTTGCCAGACACCTGACAGGACCCCAAACATGCATGAGATCTGAATCTTTCAGCACACACCAGTCCCTATATCACTCTATAAGTAATATGATATCCAATAGTTTAATATCAATGCAACACAACGGAGTGTCTTAAGAGCTTGCTTTGTCATACACACATATTAAGCATAAAGACCAAACTTTTCTATTTTCTGGGTTAGCTAACAGATTGCCATGGCTGACTTACATAGTTGTTGACTGAGGACTAATTTGCTAGAAATATGTCTAAGTCAAATATGCAATACGCTATGGCTTATGTATCATCAGAAGGAGTCAATAAAAATTTGGCCAGAAAAATGTTCAGTAGGTCTAATATGGACTCATGTATGGTTGAAGTAACATCAGAGTGAGTCAATGAGTTTGTGAAGAAAGTTCAAGATCGAGTACTCTTTGGCTAGAAATATGTTCAGTAGGTCTAATATGGACTTCTAATATGGCTGATGTGACATCAGAAGGCGTCAATGAGTAAATACAAAAAGTTCAATATCAAATGCTATTTGGTCAGAAATATGTTCTGTCGTTCGAATATAGATTACTGTCTGGCTGATCTAACATCAGATGGAGTCAATGAGTATGTATTGAGATGATGACTGAAGACTAATATGCTAGAAATATGTCAAATATGCAATACACTATGGCTGACGTATGTGTATGCATAAAAATTTCAAGATTGAGTACTCCTTGGCCAGAAAAATGTCCTGTTGTTCAAAAATTGACTACTTTCTGTCTGATCTAACATCAGAAGTAATCAATAGTAATGTATAAAAAAAATTCAAGATTGAGTACTCTTTGGCCAGAAAAATGTTCAGTAGGTCTAATATGGACTACTGTCTGGATGATCTAACATCAGGAGTTAATGAGTATGTATAGAAAGTTCATGATTGAGGACTAATTTTCCAGAAATATGTTCAGTAGGTCATACATAGGCTCATGTATCAGCATACATAATTTGCTAGAAATATGTCAATTAAGTCAAATATACAAAACACTATGGCTGACGTATGTGTATGCATAAAATAAAAAGAAATAAAATAAAAAGAAATATGTTCAGTAGTTCAAATATGGACTTCCATATGGCTCATGTGACATCAGAGGATGTTAATGAATATATAAAAGAAGTTCGATATCAAATACTGTTTGGTCAGATATATGTTCTGTCTGTCAACTATGGACTACTGTCTGCATTGCAGTAAGTATCTATAGAAATTTCATGACTGTGGACTAATTTGCCAGAAAATATATCCATTAGCTCAAATATGCAATGCTCTATGGCTGACGTATCATCAGAAGTAATGCATCATAATAGTAATGTATAAAAAGTTCAAGATCGAGTACTCTTTGGCCAGAAATATGTCTAAGTCAAATATGCAATACTCTATGGCTGACGTATCATCGGAAGCAGTCAATTTATATGTATAAAAAGTTTATGATTGAGGACTAATTTTCCAGAAATATGTTCAGTAGGTCATACATGGGTTCATGTACAGCTGAAGTAACATCAGAGTCAATGAATATGTAAAGAAAGTTCATGATTTAGGACTAATCTGCCAAAAAATATATATATATTCAGTAGGTCTAATATTGACTTTTGTATGGGTGATGTAACATCAGATGTAGTGAATAGAAATATATAAAACGTTTAGATTCAAATAATCTTGGACCAGAAATGTGTCCTTTAGGTCAGATATCCAGTACTCTTTAGCTGTCAGAACATCAGCTGTAACATCAGAAGAAGTCAATGAATATGCATGGAAAGCTCAAGATCGAGTACACTTGGGCCAGAAATATGTTTATCATGTGAAATATGGACTACTGTCTGTCTGATGTAACCTCAGAAGGAGTTAATGAGTCTGTATAGAAAGTTCATGATCGAGGACTCTTAGGTCAGAAATATGTTCAGTACGTCAAATATGGACTTCTATATGGCAGATGTGACATCAGGAGTCAATGAGTATATTAAAAAGTTCAATATCAAATACTGTTGGTCAGAAATATGTACTGTCATTCAAATATGTCTGGCTGATCTAACACCAAATGGAGTCAAGGAGTATGTATAGAAAGTTCATGACTGAGGACTAATTTGCCACAAATATGTCCATTAGGTCAAGTGTGCAATACTCTATGGCTGACGTATCATCAGAAGGATTCAATGTGTATGTGTAAAATGTTCATGACTACTTTTCCAGAAATATCTTCAGACGGTCAAACATGGGCTCATGTATGGCTGAAGTAACATCATAGTGAGGTAATGAGTTTGTATAGAAAGTTCATGATCAAGGACTCTTGGGACAGAAAAAATTTAATTAGGTCTAATATGGTCTACTGTTCTTCTGATGTAATATCAGAAGGAGTCAATGAATATGTATGGAAAGTTCAAGATCGAGTACTCTTGGACCAGAAGTATGTCTAATATTAGACTATATTAGACATACTCAGCTTAGTATGTCTAATATAGTCTACGGTCGGGCTGATCTAACGTCAATGGTCTGCTATATGGCTAAAGTAACATCAGATTAAGGTAACGAGTATGTATTGAAAGTTCCTGATCAAGGACTGTTTGGACAGAAAAAATGTAAGTAGGTCTAATATGTATTTCTGTATTGGTTAAGCAACATCATGAGTCAATAGTAATGTATAAAAAGTCTACGGTCGGGCTGATCTAACATCAATGGTCTGCTATATGGCTAAAGTAACATCAGATTAAGGTAACGAGTATGTATTGAAAGTTCCTGATCAAGGACTGTTTGGACAGAAAAAATGTAAGTAGGTCTAATATGTATTTCTGTATTGGTTAAGCAACATCATGAGTCAATAGTAATGTATAAAAAGTTCAAGATTGAGTACGCTTGGGCCAGAAATATGTCCATTAGATCAAATTATGGCTGATGTCTCATCAGAAAGGAGTCTATGAGTATGTACAGTAAGTTCATGATTGAGGCTTCTTGGGACAGAAAAAATTTAAGTAGGTCTAATATGGACTTCTGTACGGCTGCAATACATGTATTTATTATACTTTTAGTTTTGTGTATTAAAGAGACATATGTGCTATTTCATTTTAATGCTTACGAGAACTTTGTTCATTGAAAAGAAAACATATAACATATGCTCTAATTGCATTGCAGTGCATTCAAGACATTTTGTGCACTGAATAGAAAACACATAACATACGTGCTATAAATACAATAACAAACTCATTTCGTCTGTCCACTAAAGAGATAATATAGAGCTATTGCATAACATATAAGCTCTAACTTATTTGTGCATTCAAGACGTAACATATATATATGCTGTAGCATTATAATGCATAAGAGAATACATATAAGTTATGCGTTGTTTCGTTACATTGTATAAAATAACTAATTTATTCCTTACGCACTGAAGAGGTAACACATGACATTGCAGTAACTTTATATGTTGCGCAGTGAAGAGACGATACATGCACTGCGTTGCATACAAGAACTGACTCTTTCCTTTGTGCAATAAGGAGAAAACTAATTATATATGCTGTTGCTTTGCAATAAATACAAGAACTCTGTGCATAGAATAAATTAATATTTATAACATAATGTGCTGTTGAATTGCAACATTGTAGTTATGCACTGTTTAACTGTTTAACATATTACAATGCACTTGCATTGTATACAAAAACTAACGTATTCCTTATTTACTGAAATATAACACATAACGTGCACTGGATTGCAGTAACTTAATCCGTTGTGCAGTGAAGAGATAACACATGACAGGTGCTTGTTGCACTGTGTTGCATGCAAGATCGAACTCTTTCCTTTGTGCATTAAAGAGAAAACAAATAACATATGTTGTTGCATTACAATGCATCAAGAACTAACTTTTTCATTGCATTGCATGCAATAGTTAACTTATCACGCTGTGCTTAGAAGAAATTAATATAATATATGCACTGTTTCCTTGCATTGTAAACAAGAACAAACTTATTCCTTATGTATTGAAGAGTTATGCATTGTTGTGATGAATGAACTAACTTATACTTTATGCATTGAGAGATAACATAACATGTGCATTGCATTGCAGTAACTTAATCCGTTTTGCAGCGAATCGATAACACGTCAGGCGCTCGTTGCACTGCGTTGAACACAAGAACTATCTCTTTCCTTTGTACACTGAAGGGAAAACAAATACATACAATACATATAATTGCATACAATAGTTAATTTATTACGCTTTGCATAGAAGAAATTAATATAACATATGTGCTGTTGCGTTGCAATTCATACAAAACCTGACATGTAAGTGATGCACTGTTTCCCTGCATTTTATACAAAAACTACCTTGTTCTTATGCATTGAGAGATATCACATAACGTGCATTGCTTACTTAATCCGTTTTGCAGTGAAAGATAACGCATGTCAGGTGCTTGTTGCACTGCGTTGCATACAAGAACTAACTCTTTCCTTTGTGCTTTGAAAAGAAAACAAGTCGTATATGCTGTTTCATTGCATTACGTACAATAGTTAACTTATTACGCTGTGCATAGAAGAAATTAATATAAAATATGTGCGGTTGCATTGCAACATGTAAGTTATGCACTGTTTTCTTACATTTCTATACAAGAACAAACTAATTCAGTAGTTGAACTGAAGAGATAAAACAAAAGCATTGCATTGCAGTAACTTAATCCGTTGTGCAATGAAGAGATAACACATGACAGGTGCTTGTTGCATTGCGTTGCATGCAAGAACGAACTCTTTACTTTGTACAATGGAGAAAACAAATCACTTATGCTGTTGTATTACAATGCATCAAGAACTAACTCATTGCATTGCATACAATAGTTAACATTACGCTGTGCATAGAAGAAATTAATATAAAATATGTGCGGTTGCATTGCAACATGTAAGTTATGCACTGTTTTCTTACATTGTATATATAGCTTATTCCTCATGCAATGACGAGATAACAAATAACACATGGTGTTGCGATGAATGAACTAACTCATATGATATGCATTGAAGAGATAACACATAACATGTGCATTGCATTGCAGTAACTTAATCCGTTGTGCGAGATAACATGACAGATGCATTGCAATGCATACAAGAACTTACATGTAAGATATGTTTCCTTGCATTGTATACAAAAACTAACTTATTCCTTATGTATTGAAAAGACAACACATAACATTTGTGGTGTTGCGATGTATGATCTAACTTATCCGTTATGCACTGAGTGATAACACATAACGTGCATTGCATTTCAGTAACTTTATCCGTTCTACAGTGAAGAGATGACACGTGACAGGAGCTTGTTGCACTGCATTGCATAAAAGAACTATTTCCTTTGTGCATTGAAGACAAAACAAATCACATATGCTGTTGCATTGCAATGCATCAAGAACTATCGGTTTCATTGCATTACATATAATAGTCAACTTATATTACGCTTTGCATAGAACAAATTCAAATAACAAATGTGCTATTGTATTGCAATGCATACCAAAAAATGTACATGTAAGTTATTCATGTAAACTTACATGTTTCCTGCATTTTATACAGAAACTTACTTATTCTTATGCATTGAAGTGATAACACGTAACATATGTGGTGTTGCGATGAATGAACTAACATCCGTTATGCATTGAGAGATATCACATAACGTGCATTGCATTGCAGTAGAAGAAATAACTCATTCAGTAGATGACTTAAAGTCATAAAACAAAACGTGCATTGCATTGCAGTAACTTAATCCGTTGTGCAGTGAAGAGATAATAACAGACAGGAGCTTGTTGCACTGCGTTGCATGCAAAAACGAACCTTTTCCTTTGTGCAATGAAGAGAAAACAAATCACATATGCTGTTGCATTACAATGCATCAAGAACTAACTGTATTGCATACATACAATAGTTAACTTATCACGCTGTGCATAGAAGAAATTAATATAACATATGGACTGTTTCCTTGCATTTTGTATACAAAAACTAACTCATTCAGTAGTTGAATTGATGAGATAAAACAAAACGTACAATAGTTAACTTACACGCTTACTTCTGGTCAGAGATTACGCAAACTTGAACTTTGTATACATACTCACTCCTAATTTTATTTCAGACAGAAGCCCACATTAGACTTAATTAAATTATTTTCTAACCCAAGAGTACTCGATCATGAACTTTCTATACATATTTATTGCCTCACTCTGATGTTACATTAGCCATACATATTACATCAGCCATATATGATGCAATATTTGACCTACTGAAGATATTACAGGCAAATTAGTCCTCGATCACTGAGTTCACTATTATACAAACTCATTGTATAATTATTTGTATAAACTCAAAGTACAAAGTTCATGAACAAGAATTAATTTGTCAGACATATGTTCAGTAGGTCTAATATGGACTTCAGAGTGGGTAATGAAACATCAGAAGGAGTCAATAGAAATGTATAGAACGTTAGAGAGCAAGTACTACTCTTTGACCAGACATATATACATTAGGTCCAATATGCAATATTCTTTGGCTGTCGTGTCATCAGAAGAAGTCAATAGTAATGAATAAGAAGCTTAATATCGAATACTCTTTGGCCAGAAACATGTTCATTAGATCAAATATGCAATACTCTTTGGCTGACGTATAATCAGGAGTCAATTATGTATGTTTAGAATGTTCAAAATCGAGGACTCTTGGGCCAGAAATATGTTCAATAGGTCTAAAATGGACTAATGTATGGCTGATCTAATATCAGAAAGAGTCAATGAGTATGTAAAAAGAGTTCATGACTGAGGACTAATTTTTGAGAAATATTTTCAGTAAGTCATATCCGGGCTCATGTATGACTGAAGTAACATCAGAGTGGAGGCAATGAGTATGTACAGAAAGTTCATGATCGAGGACTAATTTGCCCGAAATATGTCTATTAGGTTGAATATGCAACACTCTATGGCTGACGTATGATCAGAAGGAGTCAATAGTAATGCATAAAAGTTTCAAAATCGAGTATTCTTTAGCCAGAAATATATCCATTAGGTCAAATACCCAATACTCTATGACTGACATATCATCAGAAGGAGTCAATGTGAATGTATAAAAGATCGAGATCAAGTTCAAGATCGAGTACTCTTGGGCCAGAAAATTGTTCATCGTCAAATATGGACTACTGTCTACCTGATCTAACATCAGATGGAGTCAATGAGTATGTAGAGAATGTTCATGATTGAGCATTAATTTGCCAGAAATTTGCTCAGAAGGTCAAACATGGGCTCATGGATGGCTGAAGTAACATCAGATTGAGGCAATGAGTATGTCTAGAAAGTTCATGATTGAGGACTGATTTGCCAGAAATATCTTCAGTAGGTCAAATATGCAATACACTATGGTTGACGCATCATCAGAAGGAGTCAATAGTAAAGTATAAAAAGTTCAAGATTGACCTTTTTTGACAGAAATATGTTCTGTCATTCAAATATGGACTACTGTCTGGATGATCTGACATCAGATGGAGTCAATAAGTATATATAGAAAGTTCCTGTTTGAGGAATCGGCTCAGAAATATGTTCAGTAGTTCAAATATGAACTTCCATATGGCTCATGTGACATCAGAGGACGTTAATGACTATATAAAACAGTTCAATATCAAATACTGTTTAGTCAGAAATATGTTCTGTCTGTCAACTATGGACTACTGTCTGCATTGATCTAACATCATCAGATGGAATCAATGAGTATATAAAGAAATTTCATGACTGTGGACTAATAACACATAACGTGCACTGGATTGCAGTAACTTAATCCGTTGTGCAGTGAAGAGATAACACATGACAGGTGCATGATGCACTGCGTTGCACGCAAGAACGTACTCTTTCCTCTGTGCATTGGATAGAAAATAAATCACATATGCTGTTGCATTGCAATAAATAGAAGAACTAACTTTCATTGCATTGCGTCCAATAAAAATCACATTACCTTGTGCATAGAAAACATTAATGTATCATTTGTGCTATTGTATTGCAGGGCATACTAGAGATAACACATAACACGTGGTGTTGCGATGAATGATCCTCCGTTATGAATGATCATCTGTTATGCATTGAATAGATAACACGTAACATGTGCATTGAATTGCAATAACTTAATCCGCTGTGCAGTGAAGAGATGACATATGACAGGTGCTTGTTGCACTGCGTTGCATGCAAGATTGAACTCTTTCCTTTGTGCATTAAAGAGAAAACAAATAACATATGTTGTTGCATTACAATGCAGAAAGAGCTAACTGTTTCATTGCATTGCATGCAATAGTTAACTTATCACGCTATGCATAGAAGAAATTAATATAACATATGGATTGGTTCCTTGAATTGTATACAAGAACAAACTTATTCCTTATGCATTGAAGAGTTATGCATTGTTGCGATGAATGAACTAACTTATCCGTTATGCATTGAGAGATAACATAACATGTGCATTGCATTGCAGTAACTTCAACCGTTTTGCAGTGAATCGATAACACGTCAGGCGCTTGTTGCACTGCGTTGCATACAAGACCTAACTCTTTCCCTTGTACATTGAAGGGAAAACAAATACATACAATACATATAACTGCATACAATAGCTAACTTATTACGCTTTGCATAGAAGAAATTAATATAACATATGTGCTGTTGCGTTGCAATGCATACAAAAACTGACATGTAAGTGATGCACTGTTTCCCTGCATTTTATACAAAAATTACCATATTCTTATGCATTGAGAGATATCACATAACGTGCATTGCAGTAACTTTATCCGTTTTGCAGTGAAAGATAACACATGTCAGGTGCTTGTTGCACTGCGTTGCATACAAGAACTAACTCTTTCCTTTGTGCATTAAAGAGAAAACAAATAACATATGTTGTTGCATTACAATGCAGAAAGAGCTAACTGTTTCATTGCATTGCATGCAATAGTTAACTTATCACGCTATGCATAGAAGAAATTAATATAACATATGGATTGGTTCCTTGAATTGTATACAAGAACAAACTTATTCCTTATGCATTGAAGAGTTATGCATTGTTGCGATGAATGAACTAACTTATCCGTTATGCATTGAGAGATAACATAACATGTGCATTGCATTGCAGTAACTTCAACCGTTTTGCAGTGAATCGATAACACGTCAGGCGCTTGTTGCACTGCGTTGCATACAAGACCTAACTCTTTCCCTTGTACATTGAAGGGAAAACAAATACATACAATACATATAACTGCATACAATAGCTAACTTATTACGCTTTGCATAGAAGAAATTAATATAACATATGTGCTGTTGCGTTGCAATGCATACAAAAACTGACATGTAAGTGATGCACTGTTTCCCTGCATTTTATACAAAAATTACCATATTCTTATGCATTGAGAGATATCACATAACGTGCATTGCAGTAACTTTATCCGTTTTGCAGTGAAAGATAACACATGTCAGGTGCTTGTTGCACTGCGTTGCATACAAGAACTAACTCTTTCCTTTGTGCATTGAAGAGAACACAGATTACATATGCATTGCAATAAGTACAAGAACTAACTGTTTCATTGCATTGCATACAAAAACTAACTTATTACGTTGTGCATAGATAAAATTCATATAACATATGTGCTGTTGAATAGCAACATATAAGTTATGCACTGTTTCCTTGCATAGTTGAACTGAAGAGATAAAACAAAACTGCATTGCATTTTTGCATTGCAGTAATTTATTCCGTGTGCAAGTGCAGAGATAACACATAACATTTGCATTGCAGTAACTTAATCCGTTTTGCAGTTACGTAACACATGACAAGTACTTTGCGCATTGAAGTAAATCACATATGCTGTAGCATCGCAATGTATCAAGAACTAAGTGTTCCATTGCATTACATACAATACTTATAACGCTTGTAACGCATAGGAAATTAAAATGACATGTGTGCTTGTTGCATTGCAATATGTAAATGAATGCACTGTTTCCCTGCATTTTATATAAAATCGAACTAATTCTTATGCATTGAAGTGATAACACATAACATATGTGGTAAGTTATGCACTGTTTCCTTGCATTTTGTATACAAAAACTAACTCATTCAGTAGTTGAATTGATGAGATAAAACAAAACGTACAATAGTTAATTACGCTGTGCATAGAAGAAAGCAATATAACGTGCTGTTACACTGCAATGCATATAAGAACTTACATGTAAGTTATGCAATGTTTTCCTGAATTTTATACAAAAACTAATTTATTCTTATGCATTGAAGTGACAACACAACATATGTGGTGTTGCGATGCATGAACTAACTTATCCGTTATGGATTGAGAGAGATCGCATAACATGTGCAATGCATTGCAGAGAACTTAATCCGTTTTGCAGTGAATGAACTAACTCATATGTTATGCATTAAAGAGATAACATGCTGCTGCAATGCGTTGCATACAAGAACTCTTTCCTTTGTGCATTGAAAAGAAAACAAATCGTATATGCTGTTGCATTGCAAAGCAACAAGAACTATGTTTCATTGCATACATGCAATAGTTAACTTATTACGCTGTGCATAAAAAAATTAATATAACATATATGTGCTGTTGCATTGCAACATGTAAGTTATGCACTGTTTCCTTACATTTGTGTACAAGAAATAACTCATTCAGTAGTTGACTTGAAGTGATTAAAACAAAACGTGAATTGCATTGCATTAACTTAATTCTTAACAAAAGACAGGAGCTTATTACGCTGTGCATAGAAGAAACTTATATTACATATGTGCAATGGCATTGCAATGCATACAAGAACTAACATGTAAGTTATGCACTGTTTCCTTGCATTGTATACAAGAACTAACTCATTCCTAATGCATTGAAGAGAAAACACATAACTTGTGGTGTCAATTAATGAACTAACTCATTTCGTTTGTGCATTGAAGAGATAACGTGCATTGTATTTTATACATGATCCAACAATACGTTATGCATTGAAGACATAACGCATAACATGTATGCTGTTGTATTACAACACATGAAAGAGTACATATAACATAAGCACTGTTTATACCGTTGAGCATTGCAATACACAAGAACTAACTCATACAGTTTTGCATTGGACAATTAAATGTGCTTTTGCATTGCATTGAAGACATAACACATGACAGGTGCTTGTTGCACTGCGTTGCATACAAGAACTATTTCCTTTGTGCATTGAAGAGAAAACAAATCAATTATGCTGTTGCATTGCAATAAATACAAGAACTGTCTCATTGAATTGCATAAAAAAACTAATTTATTACTTTGTGCATAGAAGAAATTCATATAACATATGTGCTGTTGAATTGCAACATGTAAGTTATGCACTGTTTACAAGAAATTGTATACAAGAAATACAGAAATATGTTCTGTCGGTCAAATGTGGACTACTAGCTGATCTAACATCAGATAGAGTCAATGTGAGTATGTGTAGAATGTTCATGATTGAGCACTAATTTGTCAGAAATTTGCTCAGAAGGTCAAACATGGGTGGCTGAAGTAACATCAGAGTGAGGCAATGATTATGTATGGAAAGATCATGTTCAAGGACTCTTTGGACAGAAAAAAAAATGTAAATAGGTCTAATTACTGTTCTTCTGATGCACCATCAGAATGTCAATGAATATGTATGGAAAGTTCAAGATCGAATACTCTTGGGCCAGAAATATGTTCATTATGTCAACTTATGTAACATTAGGACTGTTAGGACTGAAAAACTTTAAGAAGGTCTAACATGGACTCATGTATGGTTGAAGTAACATCAGAGTGAGTCAATGAGTTTGTGAAGAAAGTTCAAGATCGAGTACTCTTTGGCTAGAAATATGTTCAGTAGGTCTAATATGGACTTCTATATGGCTGATGTGACATCAGAAGGCGTCAATGAGTAAATACAAAAAGTTCAATATCAAATGCTATTTGGTCAGAAATATGTTCTGTCTAATATGGATTTCTGTATTGGTGAAGTAACATCATGAGTCAATAGTAATGTATAACATTTCAAGATTGAGTATTCTTGGGCCAGAAATATGTCCATTAGGTCAAATAACCAATACTCTATGTCTGACATATCATCAGTAGTCAAAGAGTATGTATAAAAGATCGAGATCAAGTTCTAGATCGAGTACTCTTGGGCCAGAAATATGTTCATCATATGAAATATGGAGTACTGTTCTTCTGATGTAACATCAGATGGAGTCTTTGAAATATGTATGGAAATTTCAAGATCGAATACTCTTGAACCAGAAATAAGTTGAGTATGTCTAATATGGTCTATAGTCGAGCTGATCTAACGTCAGATGGAGTCAATGACTATGTATGTAATGTAATGTACTTTTGGGCCAGAAATATGTTCATGATATCAAAAATGGACTTCTATATGGCTGAAGTAACATCATATTAAGGTAACGATTATGTACAGAAAGTTCATGATTGAGGATTCTTCGGACAGAAAAAATTTAAGTAGGTCTAATATGGACTTCTGTATGGCTGCAATACATGTATGTATTATACTTTTAATTTTGTGTATTAAAGAGACATATGTGCTATTTCATTTTAATTCTTACAAGAACTTTGTGCATTGAAAAGAAATCACATAACATATGCTCTAATTGCATTGCAGTGCATTCAAGACGTTTTGTATAGAATAGAATAGAAAACACATAATATACGTGCTATAAATACAATAACAAACTCATTTCGTCTGTCCATTGAAGAGATAACAAGTCGTATATGCTGTTTCATTGCATTACGTACAATAGTTAACTTATTACGCTGTTCATAGAAGAAATTATTATATAATACATGTGGTTGCATTGCAATGCATAAAAGAACTTACATGTAAGTTATGCACTGTTTCCTTGCATTTCTATACAAGAACTAATTCTGTAGTTGAAATGAAGAGATAAAAAAAACGTGCATTTACAACTTAATCCGTTGTGCAGTGAAGCGATAACACATTGCAGGTGCATGTTGCATTGCGTTGCATGCAAGAACGAACTCTTTCCTTTGTGTACAGTGGAGAAAACAAATCACTTATGCTGTTGCAATACAATGCATCAAGAACTAACTCATTGCATTGCATACAATAGTTAACTTATTACGCTGTGTATAGAAGAAATTAATATTACATATGTGCTGTTGCATTGCAATGCATAAAAGATCTTAAATGTAAGTTATGCACTGTTTTCTTGCATTGTAAACATGAACTAACTTATTCCTCATGCAAATAACACATGGTGTTGCGATGAATGAACTAACTCATATGTTATGCATTGAAGAGATAACACATAAACATGTGCGTTGCATTGCAGTAACTTAATCTGTTGTGCGAGATAACATGACAGGTGGATTGCAATGCATACAAGACCTAACATGTAAGATATGTTTCCTTGCATTGTATACAAAAACTAACTTATTCCTTATGTACTGAAAAGACAACACATAACATTTGTGTTGTTGTGATGAATGAACTAACTTATCCGTTATGCACTGAGTGAAAACACATAACGTGCATTGCATTTCAGTAACTTTATCCGTTGTGCAGTGAAGCGATGACACTTTTATGCAATGCAGTGCTTGTTGCACTGCATTGCATAAAAGAACTAACTCTTTCCTTTGTGCATTGAAGAGAAAACATTCACTGCAAAAGTGAATGTTCACTGCAAAACATTCACTTCAAAACTTATGTGTGGTGTTGCAAATGAACGAACTAACTCATTTCGTTTTTTCATTGGCGAGATATAAAATCTGAACTGCATTTCATACACGATCTAACAATCTGTTATGCGGTGAAGAGATAACACATAATGTATATGTTATTTATACAATGCATGAAAGAATACATTTGCTTGTTGCATTGCGTTGCATGCAAGAACGAACTCTTTCCTTTGCGTACAATGGAGAAAAAAAATCACGTATGCTGTTGCATTACAATGTATCAAGAACTGTTTCATTGCATTACAATAGTTAACTTATTACGCTGAGTATAGAAAAAATTAATACAACAAATGTGCTGCTACACTACAAAATGTAGGTTATGCCTTCCTTTGTATATATTGTATACAAGGACTATCTCATTCAGTAGTTGAATTGACGAGATAAAACAAATCGTGCATTGTATGATTTGTACACTCAATCCGTTTTGCAGTGAAGAGATAACACATGACAAGTACTTGTTGCACTGCGTTGCATGCAAGAACTTTTTCCTTTATGCATTGAAGAGAAAGCAAATCACATATGCTGTTGCATTGCAATGCATCAAGAACTAACACGTAAGGTATGCGCTGTTTCCTTGCATTGTATATAAGAACTAACTTTTTCCTTTGTGCATTAAAAGAAAACAAATTTCTCATGCTTTTGCGTTGCAATGCATCAATAACTAACTGTTCCATTGCATTACATACAATACTTAACTTATAACGCTGTGCATAAGAAATTAACATAACGTGTGCTTGTTGCATTGCAATGCATACAAAAATTAACATGTAAGTGATACACTGTTTCCCTACATTTTATATAAAAACTAACTCATTCTTGTGTATTGAAGTGATAACACATTAACATATGTGGTTGCGATGAATTACCTAACTTATCCGTTATGCATTGAGAGATATCACATAACGTGTTATTGCATTGCAGTGACTTAGTCCGTTTTGCAGTGAAAGATAACACATGTCAGGTGCAATGTTGCAATGCGGTCCATACAAGAACTAACTCTTTCCTTTGTGCATTGAAGGGAAAACAAATCACATATGCTGTTGCATTGCAAGAACTAACTTTCACTGCATTGCATTGCATACAATAAAAAAAACATATTACGTTATGCATAGAAAATATTAATGTAACATATGTGCTGTTGAATTGCAGTGCATAAAAGAGATAACACATAACACATGGTGTTGCGATGAATGAACTAACTCATCTGTTATGCATTGAACATAACATTTGCATTGCTTTTCAGTAACTTAATCCGTTGTGCAGTGAAGAAATAACGCATGACAGGTGTTTGTTGCACTGCGCTAGATGCAAGATCGAACTCTTTCATTTGTGCATTAAAGAGAAGACAAATAACATATGCCGTTGCATTACAATGCATCAAGATCTAACTGTTTCATTGCATTGCAGACAATAGTTAATTTAGATGAGTGCATAGAAGAAATTAATATAACATATGCACTGTTTCCTTGCATTGTATACAAAAACAAACGTATTCCTTATCCATTGAAGAGATAACATATAACATATGTGGTGCTGCGATGAATGAACTAACTTATCCGTTATGCATTGAAGAGATAACACATAACATGCGCTTTGCAGTAATCAATCCGTTTTGCAGTGGAGATAATACGACAGGTGCTTGTTGCACTGCATTGCAACTAACTGTTTCATTGCATTGCATTATAAAAACTAACTTATTACGTTGTGCATAGAAGAAACTGCATAGATATAACATATGTGCTGTTGAATAGCAACATATAAATTATGCACTGTTTCCTTGCATTGTATACAAGAAATGTCCTATTTCTTTTATGCATTGAAGAAAAAACAACATAGCATGTGGTGTTGCAATGAATGAACTAACTCATTTCGTTTTTTCATTGGAGAGATATAACATATCTGCACTGCATTTCATACACGATCCAACAAACCGTTATGCGGTGAAGAGATAATACATGAGAGGTGCTTGTTGCACTGCGTTGCATACAAGAACTAAGTCTTTCCTTTGTGCATTGAAGAGAAAACAAATCACATATGCTGTTGCTTTGCAATGCAGCAAGAACTAACTTTTCATTGCATTACATACAATAGTTAACTTATTACGCAAAGAAATTAATACAACAAATGTGCAACATGTAGTTTTATGCACTGTTTTCTTTGTATACATCGTATATAAGAACTAACTCGTTCAGTAGTTGAACTGAAGAGATAAAACAAAACGTGCATTGCAGTAATTTAATCCGTTGTGCAGTGCAGAGATAACACATAACATGTGCATTTGCTTTGCAGTAACTAAATCCGTTTTGCAGTTAAGAGGTAACACATGACAAATACTTGTTGCATGCAAGAACTTTTTCCTTTGCGCATTGAAGAGAAAGCAAATCACATATGCTCTTACATTGCAATCCATCAAGAACTAACATGTAAAGTATGCACTGTTTCCTTGCATTGTATACAAGAACTAACTTTTTCCTTTGTGCATTGAAAACTAATTTCTTATGCTTTTGCGTTGCAATGCATCAAGAACTAACCGTTATGTGCTATCAATGCATAAGCATTGATATCACATAACGTGCAATTGCATTGCAGTAACTTAATCCTTTTTGCAGTGAAAGATAACACATGTCAGGTACTTGTTGCACTAAGTTGCATACAAAAACTTGCTCTTTCCTTTGTGAATTGAAAAGAAAACTATCTGTTTCATTGCATACATACAATAGTTAACATTACGCTGTGCATAAAAAAAAATGAATACAAGAAATTGCTCATTCAGTAACTGACTTGAAGAGCTAAAACAAAACGTGCATTGCATTGCAGTAACTTAATCCGTTGTGCATTGAAGAGAAAACAAATTACATTTGCTGTTGCATTGCTATGAATCAAGAACTACTGTTTCATTGCATACAATAGTTAACTTATTACGCTTTGCACAGAAGAAATTATTACAGATGTGCTGTTGCATTGCAGTGCATACAAGAAGTTACGTGTAAGTTATGCACTTGCATTGTATACAAGAACTAACTTATTCCTTATGCAATGAATAGATAACACATAAGATGTTCATTATATTGCAGTGACAATCGGTTGTGCAGTGAATAGATAATACGACAGGTGCTTGTTGCACTGCGTTGCATACAAGAACTATTTCCTTTGTACAACAAATCAACAAACAAACAAATCAATTATACTGTTGCATTGCAATAAATACAAGAACTGTTTCATTGCATTGCATACAAAAACTAATTTATTTTTATTTATAAGAAATTCATATAAACATGTGCTGTTGAATTGTAACATGTAAGTTATGCACCGTTTCCTTGCATTGTATACAAGAAATAATTTATTCCTTTATGTATTAAAGAGAAAACAACATAACATGTTGAAGTAACTCATTTCGTTTTTTCATTGGAGAGATATAACATATCTGCATTGCATTTCATACACGATCTAACAATCCCTTATGCGGTGAAGAGATAACACATAACATATATGCTATTTATTACAATGCATAAAAGACTACATATAATGTATGCACTGTTTATAACGTTGAGCATTGCCCACAAGAACTAACGCATATAATTTTGCATTGGAGACATATGTGCTTTTGCATTGCATTGATGAGATAACATACGACAGGTGCGTGTTGCACTGCCTTGCATACAACAAAATAACTATTTCCTTTGTGCATTGAAGAGAAAACAAATCACATATGCTGCAGCATTGCAATGCACCAAGAACTAACTGTTTCAATGCACTGCGTACAATAGTTAACTTATTACGCTTTGCTTAGAAGAAATTAATATAACACATTATATATTAACATAACATATTATAGTTATGCAATGTTTCCTTGCGTTCGATACAAGAATTAACTTATCCCTTACGCATTGTGCAGTGAGGAGATAACAAATCACATATGCTGTTGAATTGCAATAAATACAAGACATAACTGTTTCACTGCATTGCATACAATAATTAACTTATTACTTTGTGCACAGAATAAATTAATATAACATATGTGCTATTGCATTAAAATGCATACAAGAATTAACATGTAAGTTATGCACTGTTTCCTTGCATTGTATACAAGAACTAACTTATTCCTTAAGCACTGAAGAGATAACACATAACATATGTGGTGTTGCAATGAATAAACTAACTCAAACGTTTTGCACTAAAGCGATGACAGGCGTGGTTGCATTGCTATGAATACAAGTCCTAACAGTATATGCACTATTTGTTTGCATTGTACACTAAACTAACTTATTCCATTGTGCAATGAACAGATAACACATAACACAGATGCTGCTGGACTGCATTTCTCAAAAAAAAAAACAAAAAAAAAAAATCCTTTGTGTATTGAAAAGAAATCGTAAAGTGCAGTTGCATTGCAATAAAACAACAACATCAAAAAAATACTTCAACCTATTGTACAACTACTTATTTACGTTATGCATTGAACAGAATAACACGTGCGGTTTGCATTGCGATAAATAAAATAATTAACTAATTTCATGAGTGCATTGAAGAGATAACACATAACATATCCTGTAACTCAAAATCTGAAATACTCCGTTGCACAAGTGAAGAATAACAAATAAGGCATGTTTCATCGCAATTTATACAACTAACTTATTACCGTGGCGCAATAAAGCCTTGAACATTCTATAAAGATACATTGACTCCTTCTGATGTCACATCTGAGAGACAATATTTGCAATATTTCATATACTGAACATATTGACTCATAATTGACTCCTTCTGATGTTACATCATAAAGACAATAGTACATATTTGACCTAGTAAACATATTTCTGGTCCAAGAGTACTCAGTCTTGAGCTTTGTATACATATTTACTCCGAATTTTATTTCAGACAGAAGCCCATATTAGACCTAATTAAATTATTTTCTAACCCAAGAGTACTCGATCATGAACTTTCTATACATATTTATTGCCCCACTCTGATGTTACATTAGCCATATATGATGCAATGTTTGACCTACTAAACTCAAAGTACAAGCTCATTGTATAATTTTATACAAACTCACTCCTTCTGATGATACGTCAGCCATAGAGTATTGCATATTTAAACTAATGGACGTATTTCTGGACAAAGAGAACTCGATATACTTACTTTTTATATATATTTATGATGTCACATTACCCAAAACAGATGTCCATATAAGTCCTTCTGATATTTCTGGCAAATTAGTCCTCGTCAATAGATACGTTCTATACATACTCATTGCCTCATACTGATGTTGCTTCAGACATACATAAACCCATGTTTGATGTACTGAACATATTTCTGGCAAATTAGTCCTGGATCATGAACTTTTTATATAAACTCATTGACTCCTGATGATAGCTATAGAAAATTGCATATTTGACACAATGGACATATTTCTGGACAAAGAGAACTCATTCTTTACTGACGCTTTCTGATGAAGATGGAGTCAGTGAGTATGTATAGAAAGTTCAAAATCGAGTACTCTTAGGACAGAAATACTATGTTCAGTTGGTCTAAAATGGACTACTGTCTGGCTGATCTAACATCAGATGGAGTCAATGAGTATGTTATAGAGAGTTCATGGTTGAGGACTAATTTGCAATATGTTGAGTGGGTCTATAATTGACTTCTGTATGGGCGAAGAAACATCGGAAGGAGTGAATAGAAATTTATAAAAAGTTCAGATTCGAATATTCTTGGGCCAGAAACATAATCCATTAGGTAAAATACCCAATACACTATGGCTGACATATCATCAGAAGGAGTCAATGTGTATGTATAAAAGATCGAGATCAAGCTCAAGATCGAGTACTATTGGGCAAGAATTGAGTTCATCATGTCAAATGAGGACTACTGTCTGTCTTATGTAACATTAGAAGGATTCGATGAGTTCGTAAAGAAAGTTCAAGATCAAGTGCTCTTTGGCCAGAAATATGTTCTGTCGGTCAAATATGGACTACTGTCTAGCTAATCTAACATCAGATGGAGTCAATTGGTAAGTGTGGAATGTTCATGATTGAGCACTAATTTGCCAGAAGTTTGCTCAGAAGGTCAAACATGGGCTCATGGATGGCTAAAGTAACATCAGAGTGATGCAGTGATTATGTATGGAAAGATCATGTTCAAGGACGCTTTGGACCGAAAAAAAAAAAATGTAAATAGGTCTAATTACTGTTCTTCTGATGCACCATTAGAATGTCAATGAATATGTATGGAAAGATCAAGATCGAGTACTCTTGGGCCAGAAATATGTTGAGTATGTCTAATATAGGCTACTGTCTGGCTGATCTAACATTAGATGGAGTCAATGAGTATGTATAGAAAGTTCTCGATCGAGTACTCGGGCCAGAAATATGTTGAGTATGTCTAATATAGGCTACTGTCTGGCTGATCTAACATTACATGGAGTCAATGAGTATGTATAGAAAGTTCATGATCGAGGACTGTTTGGACAGAAAAATTTTTATTAAGGTCTAATATGGATTTCTGTATTGGTTAAGTAACACCATGAGTCAATAGTAATGTATAAAATTTAAAGATGGAGTACTCTTGGGCCAGAAAGATGTCCATTGTGTCAAATATCCAATGGCTGAAATATCATCAAAAGGAGTCTATGAGTATGTGTAGAAAGTTCATGATCAAGGACTCTTGGGACAGAAAAAAATTAAGTAGGCCTAATATGGACTACGGTTCTCCTGAAATAAGAACAAAAGGAGTCAAAGAAAATGTATGGAAAGTTCAAGATTGATTACTCTTGAGCCAGAAAAATGTTCATTATGTCTGTCTGATATAACATTAGAAGGAATCTATAAGTCTGTATAGAAAGTTCATGACTGAGGACTAATTTGCCAGATTTATGTCCATTAGGTTGAATATGCAATACTCTATGGCTGACGTATCATCAGAAGGAGTCAATAGTAATGCGTAAAAGGTTCAAAATCGAGTACTCTTTAGCCAGAAATATGTCCATTAGGTCAAGTATGCAATACACTATGGCTCACGTATCATCAGAAGGAGTCCATAGTAATGTATAGAAAGTTGGAGAGCAAGTACTACTCTTTGACCAGAAATATATACATCCAGGTCCAGTATGCAATATTCTATGGCTGTCGTATCATCAGAAGGAGTCCATAGTAATGTATAGAAAGTTGGAGAGCAAGTACTACTCTTTGACCAGAAATATATACATCCAGGTCCAGTATGCAATATTCTATGGCTGTCGTATCATCAGAAGGAGTCAATAGCAATGTATAAGGAGCTCAGTGTCGAATATTCTTTGGCCAGAAACATGTCCAGTAGTTCAAATATGCAATACTCTTTGGCTGATGTATAATCAGGAGTCAATTATGTATTTATAGAATGTTCAAAATCGAGTACTCTTGGGCCAGAAATATGTTCAGTAGGTCTAATATGGACTAATGTATGGCTGATCTAACATTAGAAGGAGTCAATGAATATGTAAAGAGAGTTCATGAGTGAGGAATAATTTTCGAGAAATATGTTCAATAGATCATAAAAGGGCTCATGTGTGACTGAAGTAACATCAGAGTTGAGGCAATGAGTATGTACAGAAAGTTCATGATCGAGGACTAATTTGCCCGAAATATGTCTATTAAGTTGAATGTGCAACACTCTATGGCTGACGTATGATCAGAAGGAGTCAATAGTAATGCATAAAAGTTTCAAAATCGAGTATTCTTTAGCCAGAAATATGTCCATTAGGTCAAATATTCAATACTCTATGGCTGACGTATAATCAAAAGCAGTCAATAGTAATGTAGAAAAAGTTCAAGATCGAGTATTCTTTATCCATAAATATGTTTATTAAGTCAAATATGCAATACACAATGGCTGACGTATCAACAGAAGCTGTCAAAGTGTGTGTATAAAAAGATCATGATTGAGGACTAATTTTCCAGAAATGTGTTCAGTAGGTCATACATGGGCTCATGCACGGCTGAAGTAACATCAGAGTGAGGCAATGAGTATGTGAAGAAAGCTCATGATTGAGGACTGTTGGGATAGAAAACATTTCAGTAGGTCTAATATGGACTTCTGTATGGCTGATCTAACATCAGATGGAGTCCATGAGTGTGTACAGAAAGTTCATGATTGAGGACTAATTTGCCAGAAATATGTTCAGTGGGTCTAATATTGACTTCTGTATAGGTGAAGAAACATCAGAAGCAGTGAATAGAAATTTATAAAAAGTTCAGATTCAAATAATATTGGGCCAGAAATATATCCATTAGGTCAAATACCCAATACTCTATGGCTGACATATCATCAGAAGGAGTCAATGTGAATGTACAAAAGATCGAGATCAAGTTCAAGATCGACTACTCTTGGGCCAGAAAATTGTTCATCATGTCAAATATGGACTACTGTCTACCTGATCTAACATCAGATGGAGTCAATGAGTATGTAGAGAATGTTCATGATTGAGCATTAATTTGCCAGAAATTTGCTCAGAAGGTCAAACATGGGCTCATGGATGGCTGAAGTAACATCAGAGGGAGGCAATGATTATGTATGGAAAGATCATGTTCAAGGACGCTTTGGACCGAAAAAAAAAAATGTAAATAGGTCTAATTACTGTTCTTCTGATGCACCATCAGAATGTCAATGAATATGTATGGAAGGTTCAAGATCGAGTACTCTTGGGCCAGAAATATGTTCATTATGTCAAATATGGACTACTGTCTGTCTGATGTAACATTAGGACTGTTAGGACTGAAAAACCTTAAGTAGGTCTAACAGGGACTTCTGTATGGCTGAAATAAAATCAGGAGTCAATGAGTATGTATAGAAAGTTCACGATCGAGTACTCTTGGGCCAGAAATATGTTGAGTATGTCTAATATAGGCTACTGTCTGGCTGATCTAACATTAGATGGAATCAATGAGTATGTATAGAAAGTTCTCGATCGAGTACTCGGGCCAGAAATATGTTGAGTATGTCTAATATAGGCTACTGTCTGGCTGATCTAACATTACATTGAGTCAATGAGTATGTATAGAAAGTTCATGATCGAGGACTGTTTGGACAGAAATTTTTTTATTAAGGTCTAATATGGATTTCTGTATTGGTTAAGTAACACCATGAGTCAATAGTAATGTATAAAATTTAAAGATGGAGTACTCTTGGGCCAGAAATATGTCCATTGTGTCAAATATCCAATGGCTGAAATATCATCAGAAGGAGTCTATGAGTATGTATAGAAAGTTCATGATCAAGGACTCTTGGGACAGAAAAAATTAAGTAGGCCTAATATGGACTACGGTTCTCCTGAAATAAGAACAGAAGGAGTCAAAGAAAATGTATGGAAAGTTCAAGACTGATTACTCTTGAGCCAGAAAAATGTTCATTATGTCTGTCTGATATAACATTAGAAGGAATCTATAAGTCTGTACAGAAAGTTCATGACTGAGGACTAATTTGCCAGATTTATGTCCATTAGGTTGAATATGCAATACTCTATGGCTGACGTATCATCAGAAGGAGTCAATAGTAATGCGTAAAAGGTTCAAAATCGAGTACTCTTTAGCCAGAAATATGTCCATTAGGTCAAGTATGCAATACACTATGGCTCACGTATCATCAGAAGGAGTCCATAGTAATGTATAGAACGTTGGAGAGCAAGTACTACTCTTTGACCAGAAATATACACATCCAGGTCCAGTATGCAATATTCTATGGCTGTCGTATCATCAGAAGGAATCAATAGCAATGTATAAGGAGCTCAGTGTCGAGTATTCTTTGGCCAGAAACATGTCCAGTAGTTCAAATATGCAATACTCTTTGGCTGATGTATAATCAGGAGTCAATTATGTTGAGTATGTCTAACATAGGCTACTGTCTGGCTGATCTAACATTAGATGGAGTCAATGAGTATGTATAGAAAGTTCATGATCGAGTACTCTTGGGCCAGAAATATGTTCATTATGTCAAATATGGACTACTGTCGGGTTGAACTAACATCAGAAGGAGTCAATGAGTATATGTAGTGAGTTCATCACTGAGGACTACTTTGCCTGAAAATTGTTCCGTAAGTCTAATTTTGTCTTCTGTATAGGAGAAGTAACATTAGAAGGGGTGAATAGATATGTATAACAAGTTCAGATTCTAGTAGGTCTACATTTTTTGAGTCAATGAGTATGTATAGAGAATTCATGATTGAGGGCTAATTTGACAGAATATATCCAGTATGCAATACTGTATATTTGTATATCTGAACTAAAATCAGGATGATTGTCAATGATTATGTATAGAAAGTTCAAGATCAAAGTGGTCTTGGGCCAGAAATATGTTCATTATGTTAAATATGTCTGTCTGATGTAACATAAAAAGGAGTCAATGGGTCTGAAAAGAAAGCTCATGATCGAGAACTTTTGGGATATATAAATTTTAAGTAGGTCTAATATTGTCTTCTGTTTGGGTGAAGCAACATCAGAAGGAGTGAGGAGAAATGTATAAAAAGTTCAGATTCTAATACTTTCTCGGCCAGAATTATATCCATTAGGTCAAATATGCAATTATCTATGGCTGACATATCATCAGAAGATGTTAATGTGTATAAAATGTTCATGATTAAGGTCTAATTTTTACTATAAAATGTTAAGTGGGCTCATGTATGGCTAAAGTAACATCAGAGTAAGGCAATGAGTATGTATAGAAATTTCAAGATTGAGTGTTCTTGGGCCAGAAATATGTTCAATAAATACAAGATATGACTGTTTCATTGCATTACTTATAGTAGTTAACTTTTTACGCTGTGCATTGTATAAATTATTATAACATATGTGCTGCTGGATTGCAACATGTAAGTTATGCCCTGTTTCCTTGCATTGTATACAAGAACTAACGTATTCCTCATGCATTGAAGAGATAACACATTACACGTGGTGTTGCAATGAATGAACTAACTCATCCGTTATGCATTGAAGTGAAACAAATCACATATGTTGTTGCATTGCAATGCATCAAGAAATACCTTGTTTCACTGCATTGCATACAATAATTAACTTGCGTAGAAGAGTGCATAGAATAAATTAATATAAAATATGTGCTGCTGTCAGTTATGCAGTTTCCTTGATATGTATACAAGAACTAACTTATTCCTTATGCATTAAAGAGATAACACATAACATATGTTGTGCTGAACGAACTAACTCATCCGTTATGTATTGAGATAACACATATCATGTGCATTGCATTCCAGTGACTTAATCCGTTTTGCATTGAAGAGATAACACATGACAGGTGCTTGTTGCACTACGTGTAACATGTCATGTAACATGTAAGTTATGCACTGTTTCCTTGATTTGTATTCTGTATTCCTTATGCATTGGAGATCGACTCTTTCCTTTTTGCAGGACAAAACAAACCACATGTGAAATACAGTTTCACTGCATTGCATACAAATAATTAACTTATTACGCTGTGCATAGAAGAAATATAACATAATGTGCCGTTATATTGCAACATGTAAGTCATGTACTGTTTCCTTGCATTATGTACAAAACTACCTTATTCCTTATGCATTGAAGAGAAAACACATACAATTTGCATTGCTTTTATATAACACATGGTGCTTGTTGCAACTGCATTGCATAGAATTCATATAACGTATGCGCTGTGTTTACCGTTGAGCATTGCAATGCACACAAGAAATAACTCAATACAGTTTTGCTCTGGACACCTCTATGGGCTTTTGCATTGCACTGAAAAAAAAAAAAACACATGACAGGTGCTTGTTGCACTGCGTTGCATGCAAGAAATAACTATAAAAATAGTTAACAAAATGTTTACACACAAGAACTAAAATGACATTCGTTGTGAATTGCAATAAATACAAGAACTGTTACATTGCATTGCATACAATAAATAGAAGAATTTAAAATAACGTGTTGTTGCAATGCAATGCATACAAAAACTAACACGTAAGTTATGTACTGTTTTCTTTGCCTTATATACTATAACTAACTTATTCCTTATGCATTAAATAGAGATAACTTATAACATGTGCATTGCATTGCAGTAACTTAATCCGTTGTGAGGTGCAACTGTTTCATTGCATACAATAGTTAACTTATTACGCTGTGCATCGAAATATAACATATGTGCTCTTGCATTGTAACGTAAATTTATGCACTGTTTCCTTTGTATACAAGATCTAACTTGTTCCTTATGCATTGAAGTGATAACACATAACAAATGTTGTGCTGAGATAAACGAACTAACTCATCCGTTATGCATTGATGAGATAACACATAACGTGCATTGCATTGCAGTAACTTAATCCGTTGTGAGGTGCAGAGATAACACATAACACGTGCAGTGCACTGCAGTAACAGTCAGTTGTGCAGTGAAGCGATAACACACGGTGTTTGTTGCACTGCGTTGCATACAAGATCGAACTCTTTCCTTTGTGCATTGAAGAGAAAACAAATCACATATGCTGTTGCATTACAATGCATCAAGAACTAACTGTATTGCATGCATTCAATAGTTAACTTAAAGAGAAGTTAAACAAGAGAAAAAGAGAAAACAAATCACCTATGTTGTTGCATTGCAATAAAGAACTAACATGTAAGCACTTTTTCATTGCATTGTATACAAAAACTAACTTATTCATTATGCATTGAATAGATAACATATAACATAAATCGTGTCGCGATGAATGAACTAACGCCTTTCTTTTGTGCATTGAAGAGATAACATAGGTGCATTGCATCTCATACACGATCTAACAATCCGTTGGATTGTTGGGTGGAGTTAACTCATAACATATTTGCTGTGCATGGAAGAATACATGTAACGTATGCGCTGTTTTTACCGTTGAGCATTGCAATTCACACAAGAATTGCATTGGACACTTCTATGGGCTTGTTGTATTGCGTTGCATGCAAGAAATAACTCTCATAATAATTAACAAAATGTTTACATACAAGAACTAAAATGACATTCATTGCGCATTAAAGAGGTAACATATATGTTCTGTTGCATTGCATACATACATACAAGGTGCTTATTGCACTGCGTTGCATAAAAGAACTAACTGTTCAGTGCATTGCATACAATATTACGCATAAACTTATTACGCTGTGCATAGAATTTAATATAACGTAATATGCTGCTGCCTTGCAACATGTTAGTTATGCACCTTGCATTGCATACAAGAACTAACTCATTCCGTTGTGCATTGAAGAGAAGAGAAAACAAATCACACATGCTGTTGCATTGTAATAAATATAAGAAATAACTGTTTCATTGCATTGCATACAATAAATGTGCAAAGAAGAAATTAATATAACATATGTGGTGTTGCAATGAATGAGAGATAACAGGCGTAGTTGCATATTTCCTCATGCATTGTATAAAAAACTAACTTATAGGGAATAAGTTGTGCAATGAACAGATGACGCATCTGTACCGGATACTGATGCACTGCATTGTAACAAGAACTAAAATGACATGTATTTCGTTGTGTATTAAAGAGGTAAAACTTTATTTCACCCATACAGAAGTCCACACTGAACATATTTCTTGCCCAAGAGTACTCAATATTGAACTATCTATACATACTCATTGACATCTTCTGATGTTACAACAGCCAGACAGAAGTCCATGTTCGAATAAGTGAACATATTTTTGGACATATTCAGAAGAACAATAGTCCATATTAGATTTACTTAAATTTTTTTCTGCCCTAGGAGTCCTTGATCATTACTTTTTATACATACACATTGACTCCTTCTGATGATACGTCAGCTATAGAGTATTGTATATTTGACCTAATGGATATATTTCTGTCCCAAGAGTACTCAATCTTGAAATGTATATACTCATAGACACCTTTTGTTGACGCAAGAAATCCATATTGGAACAAATGAAAATATTTCTGGCCGAATAGTCACTGAACATGAACTTAAAATACATTATCAATGACTCCTTCAAATGTTACATCAACCACACAGTGGTCCAAAATTGACCTACTGAACATATTTCTGGACAAAGAGTACCTGATTTTGAACATTCTATACACATTTATTGAGTCCTTCTGATGATAGCTCAGTAGTCCATATTGACATAATGAACATTTTTCTGGCCCGAACACTTTATCTTGAACTTTTTATACATATTTATTGACTACTTTTGGGGCCTTATTTTGAACCAGAAATATGTTTACTAGGTCAAATATGGACTACTGTGTGTATGATTTAACATCAGAATTAGTCAATTAATCTATATAGAAAGTTAATATCATGGACTCTTTGGGTCAGAAATATTTTCAGTTTGTCAAATATGGAAGGCTTCAATGTGTATATGTAAAAAGCTCAGTATCGAATACTCTATGGCCAGCAATATGTTCAGGAGGTCAAATAAGTCAAATACTGTCTCTCGGATGTAACATCAAAAGGAGTCAAATGAGCCTGTATAGAAAATTCAAGATCAAGAACCCTTTGGCCAGAAATATGTTCAGTATGGACTACCGTATAGCTTCATTGCATCACGGAATACGTTAGTTGTTGTGTACTTTGGAGACATTATTCTTCACTGCAAAATGGAATATTTCAGATTTTGAATGCAGTGTCACAGGATATGTTATGTTTTATATCTTTAATGAACTCAGTAGATATTTATTGTATTTATTGTTAACAGCGGGTTAAGTTACTGCATTGCACATGTTATGTGTCAATATGCACATGTTATCTCTTCAATGCATAAGGAATAAGTTAGTTCTTGTATGCAAGCGCATAACTTACATGTTGCAATGTAACAGCATATGTGATTTGTCTTCCCGTCAACGCACAAAGGAAAGATTTTGCAGTGCAACATGCAAATGCCATGTTGTCTCTTCATTGCAATGCAAAAGCACATATAGTGTCCAATGCAAAACTGTATGAGTTAGTTCTTTTTGTGCATTGCAATGGAAAATTGTTACATCAATTTCTTCTATGCAAAGCGTAATAAGTTAACTATTGTATGCTATGCAAAGAAACAGTTAGTTCTTGATGCATTGTAATGCAACATCATATGTGATTTGTTTTCTCTTCAATACATAAGGAATGAGTTAGTTCTTGTATACAATGCAAGGAAACAGTGCATTCTTTACATGTTAGTTCTTGTATGCATTGCAATATGTGATTTGCTTTCTCTTCAATGCGCAAAGGAAAAAGATCTTGCATGCAACAAGTATTTGTCATGTGTTACCTCTTAACTGCAAAACGGATTAAGTTACTGCAATGCAAATGCACATGTTATGTGTTATCTCTGCACTGCACAACGGATTAAATTACTGCAATGCAATGCACGTTTTGTTTTACGTTTTGTTTTATCTCTTCAGTACAACTACTGAACGAGTTAGCTCTTTTATACAATGTATAAAAAGGAAACAGTGCATAACTACATGTTGCACATTTGTTGTATTAATTTCTTTGCGTAATAAGTTAACTATTGTATGTAATGCAATGAAAAGTTACTTCTTGATGCGTTGCAAAGCAACAGCATATGAGATTTGTTTTCTATTCAATGCACAAAGGAAAGACTTAGTTCTTGTATGCAACGCAGTGCAACAAGCACCTCTCATGTGTTATCTCTTCACCGCATAACGGTTTGTTAGATCGTGTATGAAATGCAATGCAGAAATATTATATCTCTCCAATGAAAAAACGAAATGAGTTTGTTCATTCATTGTAACACCACTTACAATGTTACTTGTTGTCTCTTCAATGCATAAAAGAAATGTTATTTCTTGTATACAATGCAAGGAAACAGTGCATAACTTATATGTTGCTATTCAACATATGTTATACCAATTGCTTCTATGCACAACGTAATAAGTTAGTTTTTGTATGCAATGCAATGAAACAGTTCTTGTATTTATTGCAATGCAACAGCATATGTAATTTGTTTTCTCTTCAATGCACAGAGGAAAAAGTTAGTTCTTGTATGCAATGCAGTGCAACAAGCACCAGTCGTATTATCTCCACTGCAAAACAGATTAATGCGCATGTTATGTGTTATCTCTTCAATGCATAACGGATAAGTTAGTTCATTTATCGCAACACCACATATGTTATATGTTATCTCTTCAGTGGATAAGGAATAAGCTTGTTTTTGTATTCAATGCAAGGAAACAGTGCATATGTTATTATTAATTTCTTCTATGCACTCTTTTAAGTTAACTATTGTATGCAATGCAATAAAACAGTTAGTTCTTGATACATTGTAATGCAACAGCATATGTTACTCGTCTTCTCTTTAATGCACAAATGAAAGAGTTCGATCTTGCATGCAGCGCAGTGCAAGAAACACCGGTCATGTGTTATATCTTCACTGCACAACGGATTAAGTTACTGAAAAGCAATACAAAGGTTGTTTTTTGAATGCATAACGGATTAGTTAGTTCATTCATCACAACACCATGTGTTATGTTGTTATGTGTTATCTCTTGTATACACTGCAATTCAACAGCACATATGTTACATTAATATTTTCTATCCACAACGTAATATGTTTTTTATTGTATGCAATGCAATGCAGTGAAAGAGTTCTTGCAATGAAACAGCATATGTGATTTGTTTTCCCTTCAATGCACAAAGGAAAGAGTTAGTTCTTGTATGGAACGCAATGCAACAAGCACCTTACGTGTTAACTTTCACTGCAAAACGGATTAAGTCACTGCAATGCAATGCACATGTTATGTGATATCTCTCAATGCATAAAAATAAGTTTTTAAGAATAAGAATATAAAATGCAGGGAAACAGTGCATCACTTTCATGTTAATTTTTGTATGCATTGCAATGCAACAAGCACACATGTTATGTTAATTTCTTATGCACAGCGTTATAAGTTAAGTATTGTATGTAATGCAATGGAACAGTTAGTTATTGATGCATTGCAACGCAAAAGCATGAGAAATTAGTTTTCTTTTAATGCACAAAGGAAAAAGTTAGTTCTTGTATACAATGCAAGGAAACAGTGCATGCCTTACATGTTAGTTCTTGATGCATTACAATGCAACAGCATATGTGATTTGCTTTCTCTTCAATGCACAAAGGAAAAAGTTAGTTCTTGTATACAATGCAAGGAAACAGTGCATGCCTTACATGTTAGTTCTTGATGCATTGCAATGCAACAGCATATGTGATTTGCTTTCTCTTCAATGCACAAAGGAAAAAGTTAGTTCTTGCATGCAACGCAGTGCAACAAGTACTTGCCATGTCTTATCTCTTCACTGCAAAGCGGATTAAGTGTACAAATCATACAATGCACAATTTGATTTATCTCGTCAGTTCAACTACTGAATGATACAATATATACAAAGGAAGGCATAACTTACATGTTGCAGTGTAGCAGCACATTTGTTGTATTCATTTCTTCTATACTCAGCGTAATAAGTTTTAACTATTGTAATGCAATGAAACAGTTCTTGATACATTGTAATGCAACAGCATATGTGATTTGTTTTCTCCATTGTACACAAAGGAAAGAGTTCGTTCTTGCATGCAACGCAATGCAACAAGCAAATGTATTCTTTCATGCATTGTATAAATAGCATATACATTATGTGTTATCTCTTCACCGCATAACGGATTGTTAGATCGTGTATGAAATGCAATTCAGATGTTATATCTCGCCAATGATAAAACGAAACGAGTTAGTTCGTTCATTGCAACACCACATGTTATGTTGTTTTCTCTTCAATGCATAAAGGAAAAAGTTATTTCTTGTATACGATGTAAGGAAACAGTGCATAACTTATATGTTGCAAATCAACAGCACATATGTAATATGAATTTCTCCTATGCACAACGTAATAAGTAAGTTTTTGTATGCAATGCAATGAAACAGGTCTCGTATTTATTGCAATACAACAGCATACGTGATTTGTTTTCTCTTCAATGCACAAAGGAAAGACTGCAACACCTGTCATGTGTTATCTTTTGACTGCAAAACGGGATTAAGTCACTGCAATGCAATGCACGTTAAACGACTTGTTTTATTTTCAATGCACAAAGGAAAGAGTTTTTTTGTGCAACGCAGTGCAACAGCATATCTCTTCAATGCATAACATATGAGTTAGTTCATTCACTGCAAAACGGATTAATTTTTGAAGTGAATGTTTTGCAGTGAACATTCACTTTTGCAGTGAATGTTTTCTCTTCAATGCACAGAGGAAAGAATTAGTTCTTTGCATTGCTTGTTGCACTGCATTGCATAAAAGTGTCATTTCCTCACTGCACAACGGATAAAGTTACTGAAATGCAATACACGTTATGTGTTATCACTCAGTGCATAACGGATAAGTTAGTTCATTCATCGCATTCAGTACATAAGAAATAAGTTCGTTTTTGTATACAATGCAAGGAAACATTACATGTTAGGTCTTGTCTGCATTGCAATGCACCTGTTCATGTTGTCTCGCACAACGGATTATGTTACTGCAATGCAACGCACATGTTATGTGTTATCTCGTCATTGCATGAGGAATGATCAAGGAAACAGTGCATAACTAAAATGTTGCAATGCAACAGCACATTATGTCATAAATATTAATTTATTCCATGCACAGAGTAACAATTTAACTATAGCATGCAATGCAATGAAACAGCTCTTGTATTTATTGCAAAGCAACAGCATATATATAATTAGTTTTCTCCTTATTGCACAAAGGAAATACAATGCAATGAAACAACGCATAACTTATATATGTATTCTCTTATGCATTATAATGCTACAGCATATATATGTTACGTCTTGAATGCACAAATAAGTTAGAGCTGATTTGTTATGCAATAGCACAGTTATCTCTTCAATGGACAGACGAAATGAGTTTGCTATTGTATTTATAGCACGTATGTTATGTGTTTTCTATTCAGTGAACAAAATGTCTTGTATGCACTGCAATGCAATTAGAACATATGTTACGTGATTTCTTTTCAATGCACAAAGTTCTTGTAAGAATTAAAATGAAATAGCACATATGTCTCTTTAATACACAAAATTAAAAGTATAATACATACATGTATTGCAGCCATACAGAAGTCCATATTAGACCTACTTAATTTTTTTCTGTCCCAAGAATCCTCGATCATGAACTTTCTGTACATACTCATAGACTCCTTTCTGATGATAGGTCAGCCATAATTTGACCTAATGGACATATTTCTGGCCGAAGCGTACTCGATCTTGAACTTTTTATATATTACTATTGACTGTTGCTTAACCAATATAGAAATACATATGAGACCTACTTACATTATTTTCTGTCCAAACAGTCCTTGATCAGAAACTTTCAATATATACTCGTCACCTTAATATGATGTTACTTCAGACACATAGAAGTCTATTTTTGATATCATGAACTTATTTCTAGCACAAATGTACTCCACTATGAACTTTCTATACATACTCATTGACTCCATATGACGTTAGATCAGCCCGACTGTTGACTATATTATACATACTCAACTTATTTCTGGTCCAAAAGTATTCGATCTTGAACTTTCCGTACATATTTCATCAGACAGACATAATGAACATATTTCTGGCCCAAGAGTACTTGATCATGAACTCATCGACTCATTTTTAATGTTTCATCAGACAGACAGACAGTAGTCCATATTTGACATGATGAACATTTTTCTGGCCTAAGAGTACTCGATCTTGAACTTGATCTCCATCTTTTATACATACACATTGACTCCTTCTGATGATATGTAGAGTATTGGGTATTTGACATAATGGATATAATTCTGGCCCAAGATTATTTAATTTGAACTTTTTATACATTTCTATTCACTCCTTCTGATGTTTCTTCACTCATACAGAAGTCAATATTAGACCCACTGAACATATTTCTGGCAAATTAGTCCTCAGTCATGAACTTTGTGTACATACTCATTGACTCCATCTGATGTTAGATTAGCCAGACATTAGTCCATATTAGACCAACTGAACATAGTATTTCTGTCCCAAGAGTACTCGATCTTGAACTTTCTATACATACTAAATGACTCCTTCTGATTTTATTTCAGCCATACAGAAGTCCATATTAGACCTACTTTAGACCTAAAGTAGACCTATTATTAGACCTAGAACTTTTCATACTTATTCATTGACTCCTGATGTTACATCAGAAGAACAGTAGTCCATATCAGACCTACTTAATTTTTTTTCTGTCCCAAGAGTCCTTAATCATGAACTTTCTATACATATTCCTTGCCTCACTCTGTTACTATGAGCTCATGTATGACTTACTGAACATAATTTTGGAATGTTAGTCCTCAATCATCAACTTTTTATACATACACATTGACTGCTTCTGATGATACGTCAGCCATACAGTATTGAATATTTGATTTAATGGACATATTTCTGGCAAATTAGATACATACTATACATACATACAAAAGTAGTCCATATTAGATTTACTTACATTTTTTTCTGTCTCAAGAGTCCTTGATCATAAACTTTTTAAACATACACTTTGACTCATTGTAATGATACGTCAGCTATAGAGTTATTGGATATTTGAGCTAATATCCATTAGATCATCCAGACAGTAGTTAACATCAGATGGAGTTAATGAGTATGTGTAGAAATTTCATGACTGAGGATTAATTTGCCAGAAATATGTCCATTATGTCTGAACTTTTTAAGCATTTCTATTTACTCCTCCTGATGTTACTTCACCCATACAGAAGTAACAACAATATTAGACCTACTTAAAGTTTTTATGTCCCAACAGTTCTCGATCATGAGCTTTCTTTTCAGACCCATTGACTCCTTTCAATGTTACATCAGACAGACAGTAGTCCATATTTGACATAATGAACATATTTGTGGCCAAAGAGTACTCAATCTTGACCTTTCTATATATAATCAGCCTTACAATAGTGCATAATTGACGTAATAAACATATTTTTGACCCTAGAGTCGTTGATCATGAAATTTCAAAATATAATCATTCAGTACTGCTGATTTTATAACAGCAATACAGAAGTCCCTATATTACCAACTGAACATATTTGACCCAATGAACATATTTGTAGCAAAAGAGTACTCGTTCTTGAACTTTCTATACACATACTCCTGATTTTACATCAGACATATTTCTGGTCAAAGAGTTTTCGATATTGAACTTTTTATATTGACGCCTTCTGATCTTAGACCAGCCAGACAGTAGTCCATATTGGACCTACTGAACATATTTCTGGCCCAAGTGTGCTCAATCATGAACATTCAATACATACTCATTGACTCCTGATTTCAGCTATACAAGATGTCTGTCTGATGTAACATTAGGACTGTTAGGACTGAAAAACACGTGACGTAATTAACATATTTCTGACCCGAGTCGGTTTTCATGAAATTTCATCTTTCAGTCCTACTGATTTTACAACAGTTATACAGAAATCCATATTTGACCTACTGAACATATTTCTGGCCAAAAGAATCCTTGATCTTGAACTTTCTATATATACTCATTGCCTCTTTCTGATGTTACATCAGCTATACAGACATGTTCAAGGACTCTTTGGATAGAAAAAAAAATGTTACTAGGTCTAAATACTGTTGTTCTGATGCACCTTCAGAATGTCAATGAATATGTATGGAAGGTTCAAGATCGAGTACTCTTGGGCCAGAAATATGTTCATTATGTCAAATATGGACTACTGTCTGTCTGATGTAACATTAGGACTGTTAGGACTAGTGCACACGTGACTTAATTAACATATTTCTGACCCGAGTCGGTTTTCATGAAATTTCATCTTTCAGTCCTACTGATTTTACAACAGTTATACAGAAATCCATATTTGACCTACTGAACATATTTCTGGCCAAAAGAATCCTTGATCTTGAACTTTCTATATATACTCATTGCCTCTTTCTGATGTTACATCAGCTATACAGAAGTCCATATTTGACCTACTGAACATTTTTCTGGCCAATGAGAACTCGATCTTGAACTTTCTATTTCTACTCATTGACTCCATCTTGTGATACATCAGCCATAGAGTAGTCCATATGTGACCTAATGAACATCTTGAACAAATTCTTGAACATCTGTTCAGTAGGTCATACATGGGCTCATGAACGGCTGAAGTAACATCAGAGTGAGGCAATGAGTATGTAAAGAAAGTTCATGATCGACGACTTTTGAAACAGAAAACATTTAAGTAGGTCTAATATGGACTTCTCTATGGCTGAAATAAAATCAGAAGGAGTCACTGAGTATGTATAGAAAGATAAACATCAGAATGAATAGTGAATAGAATAGAGTGAATAGAAATGAATAAAATGTTCAGATTTGAATAATCTTGGGCAAGAAATATATCCATTAGGTCAAATACTCAATACTCTATGGCTGACATATCATCAGAAGGAGTCAATGTGTATGTATAAAAGATCGAGATCAAGTATGTTCAAGTTGTCTTGGACCAGAAATATGTTCATCATGTCAAATATGGAATACTGTCTGTCTGATGTAACATTGGAAGGAGTCGATGAGTTTCTAAAGAAAGTTCCAGATCACGTACTGTTGGGCCAGAAATATGTTCTGTCGGTCAAATATGGACTACTGTGTAGCAGGTCTAACATCAGATGGAGTCAATGAGTATGTATAGAATGTTCATGATTGAGCACTAATTTGCCAGATATATGTCCATTAGGTCAAACATTCATTACTCTATGGCTGAAGTATCATCAGGAGTGAATGTGTATGCGTAAAAAGTTAATGATCGAGGACTAATTTGCCAGAAATTTGCTCAGAATGTCAAACATGGGCTCATGTATGGCTGAAGTAACTTCAGAGTGAGGCAATGATTATGTATAGAAAGTTCATGTTCAAGGACTCTTTGGATAGAAAAAAAAATGTTACTAGGTCTAAATACTGTTGTTCTGATGCACCTTCAGAATGTCAATGAATATGTATGGAAGGTTCAAGATCGAGTACTCTTGGGCCAGAAATATGTTCATTATGTCAAATATGGACTACTGTCTGTCTGATGTAACATTAGGACTGTTAGGACTGAAAAACCTTAAGTAGGTCTAACAGGGACTTCTGTATGGCTGAAATAAAATCAGGAGTCAATGAGTATGTATAGAAAGTTCACGATCGAGTACTCTTGGGCCAGAAATATGTTGAGTATGTCTAATATAGGCTACTGTCTGGCTGATCTAACATTAGATGGAGTCAATGAGTATGTATAGAAAGTTCTCGATCGAGTACTCGGGCCAGAAATATGTTGAGTATGTCTAATATAGGCTACTGTCTGGCTGATCTAACATTACATGGAGTCAATGAGTATGTATAGAAAGTTCATGATCGAGGACTGTTTGGACAGAAATTTTTTTAGTAAGGTCTAATATAGATTTCTGTATTGGTTAAGTAACACCATGAGTCAATAGTAATGTATAAAATTTAAAGATGGAGTACTCTTGGGCCAGAAATATGTCCATTGTGTCAAATATCCAATGGCTGAAATATCATCAGAAGGAGTCTATGAGTATGTATAGAAAGTTCATGATCAAGGACTCTTGGGACAGAAAAAATTAAGTAGGCCTAATATGGACAACGGTTCTCCTGAAATAAGAAGAGGAGTCAAAGAAAATGTATGGAAAGTTCAAGATTGATTACTCTTGAGCCAGAAAAATGTTCATTATGTCTGTCTGATATAACATTAGAAGGAATCTATAAGTCTGTATAGAAAGTTCATGACTGAGGACTAATTTGCCAGATTTATGTCCATTAGGTTGAATATGCAATACTCTATGGCTGACGTATCATCAGAAGGAGTCAATAGTAATGCGTAAAAGGTTCAAAATCGAGTACTCTTTAGCCAGAAATATGTCCATTAGGTCAAGTATGCAATACACTATGGCTCACGTATCATCAGAAGGAGTCCATAGTAATGTATAGAAAGTTGGAGAGCAAGTACTACTCTTTGACCAGAAATATATACATCCAGGTCCAGTATGCAATATTCTATGGCTGTCGTATCATCAGAAGGAGTCAATAGCAATGTATAAGGATCTCAGTGTCGAGTATTCTTTGGCCAGAAACATGTCCAGTAGTTCAAATATGCAATACTCTTTGGCTGATGTATAATCAGGAGTCAATTATGTATTTATAGAATGTTCAAAATCGAGTACTCTTGGGCCAGAAATATGTTCAGTAGGTCTAATATGGACTAATGTATGGCTGATCTAACATTAGAAGGAGTCAATGAATATGTAAAGAGAGTTCATGAGTGAGGACTAATTTTCGAGAAATATGTTCAATAGATCATAAAAGGGCTCATGTGTGACTGAAGTAACATCAGAGTTGAGGCAATGAGTATGTACAGAAAGTTCATGATCGAGGACTAATTTGCCCGAAATATGTCTATTAGGTTGAATGTGCAACACTCTATGGCTGACGTATGATCAGAAGGAGTCAATAGTAATGCATAAAAGTTTCAAAATCGAGTATTCTTTAGCCAGAAATATGTCCATTAGGTCAAATATTCAATACTCTATGGCTGACGTATAATCAAAAGCAGTCAATAGTAATGTAGAAAAAGTTCAAGATCGAGTATTCTTTATCCATAAATATGTTTATTAAGTCAAATATGCAATACACAATGGCTGACGTATCAACAGAAGCTGTCAAAGTGTGTGTATAAAAAGATCATGATTGAGGACTAATTTTCCAGAAATGTGTTCAGTAGGTCATACATGGGCTCGTGCAGGGCTGAAGTAACATCAGAGTGAGGCAATGAGTATGTGAAGAAAGCTCATGATTGAGGACTGTTGGGATAGAAAACATTTAAGTAGGTCTAATATGGACTTCTGTATGGCTGATCTAACATCAGATGGAGTCCATGAGTATGTACAGAAAGTTCATGATTGAGGACTAATTTGCCAGAAATATGTTCAGTGGGTCTAACATTGACTTCTGTATAGGTGAAGAAACATCAGAAGCAGTGAATAGAAATTTATAAAAAGTTCAGATTCAAATAATATTGGGCCAGAAATATATCCATTAGGTCAAATACCCAATACTCTATGGCTGACATATCATCAGAAGGAGTCAATGTGAATGTATAAAAGATCGAGATCAAGTTCAAGATCGAGTACTCTTGGGCCAGAAAATTGTTCATCATGTCAAATATGGACTACTGTCTACCTGATCTAACATCAGATGGAGTCAATGAGTATGTAGAGAATGTTCATGATTGAGCATTAATTTGCCAGACATTTGCTCAGAAGGTCAAACATGGGCTCATGTATGGCTGAAGTAACATCAGAGGGAGGCAATGATTATGTATGGAAAGATCATGTTCAAGGACGCTTTGGACCGAAAAAAAAAAAAGTAAATAGGTCTAATTACTGTTCTTCTGATGCACCATCAGAATGTCAATGAATATGTATGGAAGGTTCAAGATCGAGTACTCTTGGGCCAGAAATATGTTCATTATGTCAAATATGGACTACTGTCTGTCTGATGTAACATTAGGACTGTTAGGACTGAAAAACCTTAAGTAGGTCTAACAGGGACTTCTGTATGGCTGAAATAAAATCAGGAGTCAATGAGTATGTATAGAAAGTTCACGATCGAGTACTCTTGGGCCAGAAATATGTTGAGTATGTCTAATATAGGCTACTGTCTGGCTGATCTAACATTAGATGGAGTCAATGAGTATGTATAGAAAGTTCTCGATCGAGTACTCGGGCCAGAAATATGTTGAGTATGTCTAATATAGGCTACTGTCTGGCTGATCTAACATTACATGGAGTCAATGAGTATGTATAGAAAGTTCATGATCGAGGACTGTTTGGACAGAAATTTTTTTAGTAAGGTCTAATATGGATTTCTGTATTGGTTAAGTAACACCATGAGTCAATAGTAATGTATAAAATTTAAAGATGGAGTACTCTTGGGCCAGAAATATGTCCATTGTGTCAAATATCCAATGGCTGAAATATCATCAGAAGGAGTCTATGAGTATGTATTGAAAGTTCATGATCAAGGACTCTTGGGACAGAAAAAATTAAGTAGGAGTAATATGGACTACGGTTCTCCTGAAATAAGAAGAGAAGGAGTCAAAGAAAATGTATGGAAAGTTCAAGATTGATTACTCTTGAGCCAGAAAAATGTTCATTATGTCTGTCTGATATAACATTAGAAGGAATCTATAAGTCTGTATAGAAAGTTCATGACTGAGGACTAATTTGCCAGATTTATGTCCATTAGGTTGAATATGCAATACTCTATGGCTGACGTATCATCAGAAGGAGTCAATAGTAATGCGTAAAAGGTTCAAAATCGAGTACTCTTTAGCCAGAAATATGTCCATTAGGTCAAGTATGCAATACACTATGGCTCACGTATCATCAAAAGGAGTCCATAGTAATGTATAGAAAGTTGGAGAGCAAGTACTACTCTTTGACCAGAAATATATACATCCAGGTCCAGTATGCAATATTCTATGGTTGTCGTATCATCAGAAGGAGTCAATAGCAATGTATAAGGATCTCAGTGTCGAGTATTCTTTGGCCAGAAACATGTCCAGTAGTTCAAATATGCAATACTCTTTGGCTGATGTATAATCAGGAGTCAATTATGTATTTATAGAATGTTCAAAATCGAGTACTCTTGGGCCAGAAATATGTTCAGTAGGTCTAATATGGACTAATGTATGGCTGATCTAACATTAGAAGGAGTCAATGAATATGTAAAGAGAGTTCATGAGTGAGGACTAATTTTCGAGAAATATGTTCAATAGATCATAAAAGGGCTCATGTGTGACTGAAGTAACATCAGAGTTGAGGCAATGAGTATGTACAGAAAGTTCATGATCGAGGACTAATTTGCCCGAAATATGTCTATTAGGTTGAATGTGCAACACTCTATGGCTGACGTATGATCAGAAGGAGTCAATAGTAATGCATAAAAGTTTCAAAATCGAGTATTCTTTAGCCAGAAATATGTCCATTAGGTCAAATATTCAATACTCTATGGCTGACGTATAATCAAAAGCAGTCAATAGTAATGTAGAAAAAGTTCAAGATCGAGTATTCTTTATCCATAAATATGTTTATTAAGTCAAATATGCAATACACAATGGCTGACGTATCAACAGAAGCTGTCAAAGTGTGTGTATAAAAAGATCATGATTGAGGACTAATTTTCCAGAAATGTGTTCAGTAGGTCATACATGGGCTCATGCAGGGCTGAAGTAACATCAGAGTGAGGCAATGAGTATGTGAAGAAAGCTCATGATTGAGGACTGTTGGGATAGAAAACATTTAAGTAGGTCTAATATGGACTTCTGTATGGCTGATCTAACATCAGATGGAGTCCATGAGTATGTACAGAAAGTTCATGATTGAGGACTAATTTGCCAGAAATATGTTCAGTGGGTCTAACATTGACTTCTGTATAGGTGAAGAAACATCAGAAGCAGTGAATAGAAATTTATAAAAAAGTTCAGATTCAAATAATATTGGGCCAGAAATATATCCATTAGGTCAAATACCCAATACTCTATGGCTGACATATCATCAGAAGGAGTCAATGTGAATGTATAAAAGATCGAGATCAAGTTCAAGATCGAGTACTCTTGGGCCAGAAAATTGTTCATCATGTCAAATATGGACTACTGTCTACCTGATCTAACATCAGATGGAGTCAATGAGTATGTAGAGAATGTTCATGATTGAGCATTAATTTGCCAGACATTTGCTCAGAAGGTCAAACATGGGCTCATGTATGGCTGAAGTAACATCAGAGGGAGGCAATGATTATGTATGGAAAGATCATGTTCAAGGACGCTTTGGACCGAAAAAAAAAAAAGTAAATAGGTCTAATTACTGTTCTTCTGATGCACCATCAGAATGTCAATGAATATGTATGGAAGGTTCAAGATCGAGTACTCTTGGGCCAGAAATATGTTCATTATGTCAAATATGGACTACTGTCTGTCTGATGTAACATTAGGACTGTTAGGACTGAAAAACCTTAAGTAGGTCTAACAGGGACTTCTGTATGGCTGAAATAAAATCAGGAGTCAATGAGTATGTATAGAAAGTTCACGATCGAGTACTCTTGGGCCAGAAATATGTTGAGTATGTCTAATATAGGCTACTGTCTGGCTGATCTAACATTAGATGGAGTCAATGAGTATGTATAGAAAGTTCTCGATCGAGTACTCGGGCCAGAAATATGTTGAGTATGTCTAATATAGGCTACTGTCTGGCTGATCTAACATTACATGGAGTCAATGAGTATGTATAGAAAGTTCATGATCGAGGACTGTTTGGACAGAAATTTTTTTAGTAAGGTCTAATATGGATTTCTGTATTGGTTAAGTAACACCATGAGTCAATAGTAATGTATAAAATTTAAAGATGGAGTACTCTTGGGCCAGAAATATGTCCATTGTGTCAAATATCCAATGGCTGAAATATCATCAGAAGGAGTCTATGAGTATGTATTGAAAGTTCATGATCAAGGACTCTTGGGACAGAAAAAATTAAGTAGGAGTAATATGGACTACGGTTCTCCTGAAATAAGAAGAGAAGGAGTCAAAGAAAATGTATGGAAAGTTCAAGATTGATTACTCTTGAGCCAGAAAAATGTTCATTATGTCTGTCTGATATAACATTAGAAGGAATCTATAAGTCTGTATAGAAAGTTCATGACTGAGGACTAATTTGCCAGATTTATGTCCATTAGGTTGAATATGCAATACTCTATGGCTGACGTATCATCAGAAGGAGTCAATAGTAATGCGTAAAAGGTTCAAAATCGAGTACTCTTTAGCCAGAAATATGTCCATTAGGTCAAGTATGCAATACACTATGGCTCACGTATCATCAAAAGGAGTCCATAGTAATGTATAGAAAGTTGGAGAGCAAGTACTACTCTTTGACCAGAAATATATACATCCAGGTCCAGTATGCAATATTCTATGGTTGTCGTATCATCAGAAGGAGTCAATAGCAATGTATAAGGATCTCAGTGTCGAGTATTCTTTGGCCAGAAACATGTCCAGTAGTTCAAATATGCAATACTCTTTGGCTGATGTATAATCAGGAGTCAATTATGTATTTATAGAATGTTCAAAATCGAGTACTCTTGGGCCAGAAATATGTTCAGTAGGTCTAATATGGACTAATGTATGGCTGATCTAACATTAGAAGGAGTCAATGAATATGTAAAGAGAGTTCATGAGTGAGGACTAATTTTCGAGAAATATGTTCAATAGATCATAAAAGGGCTCATGTGTGACTGAAGTAACATCAGAGTTGAGGCAATGAGTATGTACAGAAAGTTCATGATCGAGGACTAATTTGCCCGAAATATGTCTATTAGGTTGAATGTGCAACACTCTATGGCTGACGTATGATCAGAAGGAGTCAATAGTAATGCATAAAAGTTTCAAAATCGAGTATTCTTTAGCCAGAAATATGTCCATTAGGTCAAATATTCAATACTCTATGGCTGACGTATAATCAAAAGCAGTCAATAGTAATGTAGAAAAAGTTCAAGATCGAGTATTCTTTATCCATAAATATGTTTATTAAGTCAAATATGCAATACACAATGGCTGACGTATCAACAGAAGCTGTCAAAGTGTGTGTATAAAAAGATCATGATTGAGGACTAATTTTCCAGAAATGTGTTCAGTAGGTCATACATGGGCTCATGCAGGGCTGAAGTAACATCAGAGTGAGGCAATGAGTATGTGAAGAAAGCTCATGATTGAGGACTGTTGGGATAGAAAACATTTAAGTAGGTCTAATATGGACTTCTGTATGGCTGATCTAACATCAGATGGAGTCCATGAGTATGTACAGAAAGTTCATGATTGAGGACTAATTTGCCAGAAATATGTTCAGTGGGTCTAACATTGACTTCTGTATAGGTGAAGAAACATCAGAAGCAGTGAATAGAAATTTATAAAAAAGTTCAGATTCAAATAATATTGGGCCAGAAATATATCCATTAGGTCAAATACCCAATACTCTATGGCTGACATATCATCAGAAGGAGTCAATGTGAATGTATAAAAGATCGAGATCAAGTTCAAGATCGAGTACTCTTGGGCCAGAAAATTGTTCATCATGTCAAATATGGACTACTGTCTACCTGATCTAACATCAGATGGAGTCAATGAGTATGTAGAGAATGTTCATGATTGAGCATTAATTTGCCAGACATTTGCTCAGAAGGTCAAACATGGGCTCATGTATGGCTGAAGTAACATCAGAGGGAGGCAATGATTATGTATGGAAAGATCATGTTCAAGGACGCTTTGGACCGAAAAAAAAAAAAGTAAATAGGTCTAATTACTGTTCTTCTGATGCACCATCAGAATGTCAATGAATATGTATGGAAGGTTCAAGATCGAGTACTCTTGGGCCAGAAATATGTTCATTATGTCAAATATGGACTACTGTCTGTCTGATGTAACATTAGGACTGTTAGGACTGAAAAACCTTAAGTAGGTCTAACAGGGACTTCTGTATGGCTGAAATAAAATCAGGAGTCAATGAGTATGTATAGAAAGTTCACGATCGAGTACTCTTGGGCCAGAAATATGTTGAGTATGTCTAATATAGGCTACTGTCTGGCTGATCTAACATTAGATGGAGTCAATGAGTATGTATAGAAAGTTCTCGATCGAGTACTCGGGCCAGAAATATGTTGAGTATGTCTAATATAGGCTACTGTCTGGCTGATCTAACATTACATGGAGTCAATGAGTATGTATAGAAAGTTCATGATCGAGGACTGTTTGGACAGAAATTTTTTTAGTAAGGTCTAATATGGATTTCTGTATTGGTTAAGTAACACCATGAGTCAATAGTAATGTATAAAATTTAAAGATGGAGTACTCTTGGGCCAGAAATATGTCCATTGTGTCAAATATCCAATGGCTGAAATATCATCAGAAGGAGTCTATGAGTATGTATTGAAAGTTCATGATCAAGGACTCTTGGGACAGAAAAAATTAAGTAGGAGTAATATGGACTACGGTTCTCCTGAAATAAGAAGAGAAGGAGTCAAAGAAAATGTATGGAAAGTTCAAGATTGATTACTCTTGAGCCAGAAAAATGTTCATTATGTCTGTCTGATATAACATTAGAAGGAATCTATAAGTCTGTATAGAAAGTTCATGACTGAGGACTAATTTGCCAGATTTATGTCCATTAGGTTGAATATGCAATACTCTATGGCTGACGTATCATCAGAAGGAGTCAATAGTAATGCGTAAAAGGTTCAAAATCGAGTACTCTTTAGCCAGAAATATGTCCATTAGGTCAAGTATGCAATACACTATGGCTCACGTATCATCAAAAGGAGTCCATAGTAATGTATAGAAAGTTGGAGAGCAAGTACTACTCTTTGACCAGAAATATATACATCCAGGTCCAGTATGCAATATTCTATGGTTGTCGTATCATCAGAAGGAGTCAATAGCAATGTATAAGGATCTCAGTGTCGAGTATTCTTTGGCCAGAAACATGTCCAGTAGTTCAAATATGCAATACTCTTTGGCTGATGTATAATCAGGAGTCAATTATGTATTTATAGAATGTTCAAAATCGAGTACTCTTGGGCCAGAAATATGTTCAGTAGGTCTAATATGGACTAATGTATGGCTGATCTAACATTAGAAGGAGTCAATGAATATGTAAAGAGAGTTCATGAGTGAGGACTAATTTTCGAGAAATATGTTCAATAGATCATAAAAGGGCTCATGTGTGACTGAAGTAACATCAGAGTTGAGGCAATGAGTATGTACAGAAAGTTCATGATCGAGGACTAATTTGCCCGAAATATGTCTATTAGGTTGAATGTGCAACACTCTATGGCTGACGTATGATCAGAAGGAGTCAATAGTAATGCATAAAAGTTTCAAAATCGAGTATTCTTTAGCCAGAAATATGTCCATTAGGTCAAATATTCAATACTCTATGGCTGACGTATAATCAAAAGCAGTCAATAGTAATGTAGAAAAAGTTCAAGATCGAGTATTCTTTATCCATAAATATGTTTATTAAGTCAAATATGCAACACACAATGGCTGACGTATCAACAGAAGCTGTCAAAGTGTGTGTATAAAAAGATCATGATTGAGGACTAATTTTCCAGAAATGTGTTCAGTAGGTCATACATGGGCTCATGCAGGGCTGAAGTAACATCAGAGTGAGGCAATGAGTATGTGAAGAAAGCTCATGATTGAGGACTGTTGGGATAGAAAACATTTAAGTAGGTCTAATATGGACTTCTGTATGGCTGATCTAACATCAGATGGAGTCCATGAGTATGTACAGAAAGTTCATGATTGAGGACTAATTTGCCAGAAATATGTTCAGTGGGTCTAACATTGACTTCTGTATAGGTGAAGAAACATCAGAAGCAGTGAATAGAAATTTATAAAAAAGTTCAGATTCAAATAATATTGGGCCAGAAATATATCCATTAGGTCAAATACCCAATACTCTATGGCTGACATATCATCAGAAGGAGTCAATGTGAATGTATAAAAGATCGAGATCAAGTTCAAGATCGAGTACTCTTGGGCCAGAAAATTGTTCATCATGTCAAATATGGACTACTGTCTACCTGATCTAACATCAGATGGAGTCAATGAGTATGTAGAGAATGTTCATGATTGAGCATTAATTTGCCAGACATTTGCTCAGAAGGTCAAACATGGGCTCATGTATGGCTGAAGTAACATCAGAGGGAGGCAATGATTATGTATGGAAAGATCATGTTCAAGGACGCTTTGGACCGAAAAAAAAAAAAGTAAATAGGTCTAATTACTGTTCTTCTGATGCACCATCAGAATGTCAATGAATATGTATGGAAGGTTCAAGATCGAGTACTCTTGGGCCAGAAATATGTTCATTATGTCAAATATGGACTACTGTCTGTCTGATGTAACATTAGGACTGTTAGGACTGAAAAACCTTAAGTAGGTCTAACAGGGACTTCTGTATGGCTGAAATAAAATCAGGAGTCAATGAGTATGTATAGAAAGTTCACGATCGAGTACTCTTGGGCCAGAAATATGTTGAGTATGTCTAATATAGGCTACTGTCTGGCTGATCTAACATTAGATGGAGTCAATGAGTATGTATAGAAAGTTCTCGATCGAGTACTCGGGCCAGAAATATGTTGAGTATGTCTAATATAGGCTACTGTCTGGCTGATCTAACATTACATGGAGTCAATGAGTATGTATAGAAAGTTCATGATCGAGGACTGTTTGGACAGAAATTTTTTTAGTAAGGTCTAATATGGATTTCTGTATTGGTTAAGTAACACCATGAGTCAATAGTAATGTATAAAATTTAAAGATGGAGTACTCTTGGGCCAGAAATATGTCCATTGTGTCAAATATCCAATGGCTGAAATATCATCAGAAGGAGTCTATGAGTATGTATTGAAAGTTCATGATCAAGGACTCTTGGGACAGAAAAAATTAAGTAGGAGTAATATGGACTACGGTTCTCCTGAAATAAGAAGAGAAGGAGTCAAAGAAAATGTATGGAAAGTTCAAGATTGATTACTCTTGAGCCAGAAAAATGTTCATTATGTCTGTCTGATATAACATTAGAAGGAATCTATAAGTCTGTATAGAAAGTTCATGACTGAGGACTAATTTGCCAGATTTATGTCCATTAGGTTGAATATGCAATACTCTATGGCTGACGTATCATCAGAAGGAGTCAATAGTAATGCGTAAAAGGTTCAAAATCGAGTACTCTTTAGCCAGAAATATGTCCATTAGGTCAAGTATGCAATACACTATGGCTCACGTATCATCAAAAGGAGTCCATAGTAATGTATAGAAAGTTGGAGAGCAAGTACTACTCTTTGACCAGAAATATATACATCCAGGTCCAGTATGCAATATTCTATGGTTGTCGTATCATCAGAAGGAGTCAATAGCAATGTATAAGGATCTCAGTGTCGAGTATTCTTTGGCCAGAAACATGTCCAGTAGTTCAAATATGCAATACTCTTTGGCTGATGTATAATCAGGAGTCAATTATGTATTTATAGAATGTTCAAAATCGAGTACTCTTGGGCCAGAAATATGTTCAGTAGGTCTAATATGGACTAATGTATGGCTGATCTAACATTAGAAGGAGTCAATGAATATGTAAAGAGAGTTCATGAGTGAGGACTAATTTTCGAGAAATATGTTCAATAGATCATAAAAGGGCTCATGTGTGACTGAAGTAACATCAGAGTTGAGGCAATGAGTATGTACAGAAAGTTCATGATCGAGGACTAATTTGCCCGAAATATGTCTATTAGGTTGAATGTGCAACACTCTATGGCTGACGTATGATCAGAAGGAGTCAATAGTAATGCATAAAAGTTTCAAAATCGAGTATTCTTTAGCCAGAAATATGTCCATTAGGTCAAATATTCAATACTCTATGGCTGACGTATAATCAAAAGGAGTCAATAGTAATGTAGAAAAAGTTCAAGATCGAGTATTCTTTATCCATAAATATGTTTATTAAGTCAAATATGCAATACACAATGGCTGACGTATCAACAGAAGCTGTCAAAGTGTGTGTATAAAAAGATCATGATTGAGGACTAATTTTCCAGAAATGTGTTCAGTAGGTCATACATGGGCTCATGCAGGGCTGAAGTAACATCAGAGTGAGGCAATGAGTATGTGAAGAAAGCTCATGATTGAGGACTGTTGGGATAGAAAACATTTAAGTAGGTCTAATATGGACTTCTGTATGGCTGATCTAACATCAGATGGAGTCCATGAGTATGTACAGAAAGTTCATGATTGAGGACTAATTTGCCAGAAATATGTTCAGTGGGTCTAACATTGACTTCTGTATAGGTGAAGAAACATCAGAAGCAGTGAATAGAAATTTATAAAAAAGTTCAGATTCAAATAATATTGGGCCAGAAATATATCCATTAGGTCAAATACCCAATACTCTATGGCTGACATATCATCAGAAGGAGTCAATGTGAATGTATAAAAGATCGAGATCAAGTTCAAGATCGAGTACTCTTGGGCCAGAAAATTGTTCATCATGTCAAATATGGACTACTGTCTACCTGATCTAACATCAGATGGAGTCAATGAGTATGTAGAGAATGTTCATGATTGAGCATTAATTTGCCAGACATTTGCTCAGAAGGTCAAACATGGGCTCATGTATGGCTGAAGTAACATCAGAGGGAGGCAATGATTATGTATGGAAAGATCATGTTCAAGGACGCTTTGGACCGAAAAAAAAAAAAAGTAAATAGGTCTAATTACTGTTCTTCTGATGCACCATCAGAATGTCAATGAATATGTATGGAAGGTTCAAGATCGAGTACTCTTGGGCCAGAAATATGTTCATTATGTCAAATATGGACTACTGTCTGTCTGATGTAACATTAGGACTGTTAGGACTGAAAAACCTTAAGTAGGTCTAACAGGGACTTCTGTATGGCTGAAATAAAATCAGGAGTCAATGAGTATGTATAGAAAGTTCACGATCGAGTACTCTTGGGCCAGAAATATGTTGAGTATGTCTAATATAGGCTACTGTCTGGCTGATCTAACATTAGATGGAGTCAATGAGTATGTATAGAAAGTTCTCGATCGAGTACTCGGGCCAGAAATATGTTGAGTATGTCTAATATAGGCTACTGTCTGGCTGATCTAACATTACATGGAGTCAATGAGTATGTATAGAAAGTTCATGATCGAGGACTGTTTGGACAGAAATTTTTTTAGTAAGGTCTAATATGGATTTCTGTATTGGTTAAGTAACACCATGAGTCAATAGTAATGTATAAAATTTAAAGATGGAGTACTCTTGGGCCAGAAATATGTCCATTGTGTCAAATATCCAATGGCTGAAATATCATCAGAAGGAGTCTATGAGTATGTATTGAAAGTTCATGATCAAGGACTCTTGGGACAGAAAAAATTAAGTAGGAGTAATATGGACTACGGTTCTCCTGAAATAAGAAGAGAAGGAGTCAAAGAAAATGTATGGAAAGTTCAAGATTGATTACTCTTGAGCCAGAAAAATGTTCATTATGTCTGTCTGATATAACATTAGAAGGAATCTATAAGTCTGTATAGAAAGTTCATGACTGAGGACTAATTTGCCAGATTTATGTCCATTAGGTTGAATATGCAATACTCTATGGCTGACGTATCATCAGAAGGAGTCAATAGTAATGCGTAAAAGGTTCAAAATCGAGTACTCTTTAGCCAGAAATATGTCCATTAGGTCAAGTATGCAATACACTATGGCTCACGTATCATCAAAAGGAGTCCATAGTAATGTATAGAAAGTTGGAGAGCAAGTACTACTCTTTGACCAGAAATATATACATCCAGGTCCAGTATGCAATATTCTATGGTTGTCGTATCATCAGAAGGAGTCAATAGCAATGTATAAGGATCTCAGTGTCGAGTATTCTTTGGCCAGAAACATGTCCAGTAGTTCAAATATGCAATACTCTTTGGCTGATGTATAATCAGGAGTCAATTATGTATTTATAGAATGTTCAAAATCGAGTACTCTTGGGCCAGAAATATGTTCAGTAGGTCTAATATGGACTAATGTATGGCTGATCTAACATTAGAAGGAGTCAATGAATATGTAAAGAGAGTTCATGAGTGAGGACTAATTTTCGAGAAATATGTTCAATAGATCATAAAAGGGCTCATGTGTGACTGAAGTAACATCAGAGTTGAGGCAATGAGTATGTACAGAAAGTTCATGATCGAGGACTAATTTGCCCGAAATATGTCTATTAGGTTGAATGTGCAACACTCTATGGCTGACGTATGATCAGAAGGAGTCAATAGTAATGCATAAAAGTTTCAAAATCGAGTATTCTTTAGCCAGAAATATGTCCATTAGGTCAAATATTCAATACTCTATGGCTGACGTATAATCAAAAGGAGTCAATAGTAATGTAGAAAAAGTTCAAGATCGAGTATTCTTTATCCATAAATATGTTTATTAAGTCAAATATGCAATACACAATGGCTGACGTATCAACAGAAGCTGTCAAAGTGTGTGTATAAAAAGATCATGATTGAGGACTAATTTTCCAGAAATGTGTTCAGTAGGTCATACATGGGCTCATGCAGGGCTGAAGTAACATCAGAGTGAGGCAATGAGTATGTGAAGAAAGCTCATGATTGAGGACTGTTGGGATAGAAAACATTTAAGTAGGTCTAATATGGACTTCTGTATGGCTGATCTAACATCAGATGGAGTCCATGAGTATGTACAGAAAGTTCATGATTGAGGACTAATTTGCCAGAAATATGTTCAGTGGGTCTAACATTGACTTCTGTATAGGTGAAGAAACATCAGAAGCAGTGAATAGAAATTTATAAAAAAGTTCAGATTCAAATAATATTGGGCCAGAAATATATCCATTAGGTCAAATACCCAATACTCTATGGCTGACATATCATCAGAAGGAGTCAATGTGAATGTATAAAAGATCGAGATCAAGTTCAAGATCGAGTACTCTTGGGCCAGAAAATTGTTCATCATGTCAAATATGGACTACTGTCTACCTGATCTAACATCAGATGGAGTCAATGAGTATGTAGAGAATGTTCATGATTGAGCATTAATTTGCCAGACATTTGCTCAGAAGGTCAAACATGGGCTCATGTATGGCTGAAGTAACATCAGAGGGAGGCAATGATTATGTATGGAAAGATCATGTTCAAGGACGCTTTGGACCGAAAAAAAAAAAAGTAAATAGGTCTAATTACTGTTCTTCTGATGCACCATCAGAATGTCAATGAATATGTATGGAAGGTTCAAGATCGAGTACTCTTGGGCCAGAAATATGTTCATTATGTCAAATATGGACTACTGTCTGTCTGATGTAACATTAGGACTGTTAGGACTGACAAACCTTAAGTAGGTCTAACAGGGACTTCTGTATGGCTGAAATAAAATCAGGAGTCAATGAGTATGTATAGAAAGTTCACGATCGAGTACTCTTGGGCCAGAAATATGTTGAGTATGTCTAATATAGGCTACTGTCTGGCTGATCTAACATTAGATGGAGTCAATGAGTATGTATAGAAAGTTCTCGATCGAGTACTCGGGCCAGAAATATGTTGAGTATGTCTAATATAGGCTACTGTCTGGCTGATCTAACATTACATGGAGTCAATGAGTATGTATAGAAAGTTCATGATCGAGGACCTTTTGGACAGAAATTTTTTTAGTAAGGTCTAATATGGATTTCTGTATTGGTTAAGTAACACCATGAGTCAATAGTAATGTATAAAATTTAAAGATGGAGTACTCTTGGGCCAGAAATATGTCCATTGTGTCAAATATCCAATGGCTGAAATATCATCAGAAGGAGTCTATGAGTATGTATAGAAAGTTCATGATCGAGGACTGTGTGGACAGAAATTTTTTTAGTAAGGTCTAATATGGATTTCTGTATTGGTTAAGTAACACCATGAGTCAATAGTAATGTATAAAATTTAAAGATGGAGTACTCTTGGGCCAGAAATATGTCCATTGTGTCAAATATCCAATGGCTGAAATATCATCAGAAGGAGTCTATGAGTATGTATAGAAAGTTCATGATCAAGGACTCTTGGGACAGAAAAAAATTAAGTAGGCCTAATATGGACTACGGTTCTCCTGAAATAAGAACAGAAGGAGTCAAAGAAAATGTATGGAAAGTTCAAGATTGATTACTCTTGAGCCAGACAAATGTTCATTATGTCTGTCTGATATAACATTAGAAGGAATCTATAAGTCTGTATAGAAAGTTCATGACTGAGGACTAATTTGCCAGAAATATGTTCAGTGGGTCTAACATTGACTTCTGTATAGGTGAAGAAACATCAGAAGCAGTGAACAGAAATTTATAAAAAAGTTCAGATTCAAATAATATTGGGCCAGAAATATATCCATTAGGTCAAATACCCAATACTCTATGGCTGACATATCATCAGAAGGAGTCAATGTGAATGTATAAAAGATCGAGATCAAGTTCAAGATCGAGTACTCTTGGGCCAGAAAATTGTTCATCATGTCAAATATGGACTACTGTCTACCTGATCTAACATCAGATGGAGTCAATGAGTATGTAGAGAATGTTCATGATTGAGCATTAATTTGGACCGAAAAAAAAAAAATGTAAATAGGTCTAATTACTGTTCTTCTGATGCACCATCAGAATGTCAATGAATATGTATGGAAGGTTCAAGATCGAGTACTCTTGGGCCAGAAATATGTTCATTATGTCAAATATGGACTACTGTCTGTCTGATGTAACATTAGGACTGTTAGGACTGAAAAACCTTAAGTAGGTCTAACAGGGACTTCTGTATGGCTGAAATAAAATCAGGAGTCAATGAGTATGTATAGAAAGTTCACGATCGAGTACTCTTGGGCCAGAAACATGTTGAGTATGTCTAATATAGGCTACTGTCTGGCTGATCTAACATTAGATGGAATCAATGAGTATGTATAGAAAGTTCTCGATCGAGTACTCGGGCCAGAAATATGTTGAGTATGTCTAATATAGGCTACTGTCTGGCTGATCTAACATTACATTGAGTCAATGAGTATGTATAGAAAGTTCATGATCGAGGACTGTTTGGACAGAAATTTTTTTAGTAAGGTCTAATATGGATTTCTGTATTGGTTAAGTAACACCATGAGTCAATAGTAATGTATAAAATTTAAAGATGGAGTACTCTTGGGCCAGAAATATGTCCATTGTGTCAAATATCCAATGGCTGAAATATCATCAGAAGGAGTCTATGAGTATGTATAGAAAGTTCATGATCAAGGACTCTTGGGACAGAAAAAATTAAGTAGGCCTAATATGGACTACGGTTCTCCTGAAATAAGAACAGAAGGAGTCAAAGAAAATGTATGGAAAGTTCAAGACTGATTACTCTTGAGCCAGAAAAATGTTCATTATGTCTGTCTGATATAACATTAGAAGGAATCTATAAGTCTGTACAGAAAGTTCATGACTGAGGACTAATTTGCCAGATTTATGTCCATTAGGTTGAATATGCAATACTCTATGGCTGACGTATCATCAGAAGGAGTCAATAGTAATGCGTAAAAGGTTCAAAATCGAGTACTCTTTAGCCAGAAATATGTCCATTAGGTCAAGTATGCAATACACTATGGCTCACGTATCATCAGAAGGAGTCCATAGTAATGTATAGAACGTTGGAGAGCAAGTACTACTCTTTGACCAGAAATATACACATCCAGGTCCAGTATGCAATATTCTATGGCTGTCGTATCATCAGAAGGAGTCAATAGCAATGTATAAGGAGCTCAGTGTCGAGTATTCTTTGGCCAGAAACATGTCCAGTAGTTCAAATATGCAATACTCTTTGGCTGATGTATAATCAGGAGTCAATTATGTATTTATAGAATGTTCAAAATCGAGTACTCTTGGGCCAGAAATATGTTCAGTAGGTCTAATATGGACTAATGTATGGCTGATCTAACATTAGAAGGAGTCAATGAATATGTAAAGAGAGTTCATGAGTGAGGACTAATTTTCGAGAAATATGTTCAATAAATCATAAAAGGGCTCATGTGTGACTGAAGTAACATCAGAGTTGAGGCAATGAGTATGTACAGAAAGTTCATGATCGAGGACTAATTTGCCCGAAATATGTCTATTAGGTTGAATGTGCAACACTCTATGGCTGACGTATGATCAGAAGGAGTCAATAGTAATGCATAAAAGTTTCAAAATCGAGTATTCTTTAGCCAGAAATATGTCCATTAGGTCAAATATTCAATACTCTATGGCTGACGTATAATCAAAAGGAGTCAATAGTAATGTAGAAAAAGTTCAAGATCGAGTATTCTTTATCCATAAATATGTTTATTAAGTCAAATATGCAATACACAATGGCTGACGTATCAACAGAAGCTGTCAAAGTGTGTGTATAAAAAGATCATGATTGAGGACTAATTTTCCAGAAATGTGTTCAGTAGGTCATACATGGGCTCATGCACGGCTGAAGTAACATCAGAGTGAGGCAATGAGTATGTGAAGAAAGCTCATGATTGAGGACTGTTGGGATAGAAAACATTTAAGTAGGTCTAATATGGACTTCTGTATGGCTGATCTAACATCAGATGGAGTCCATGAGTATGTACAGAAAGTTCATGATTGAGGACTAATTTGCCAGTGGGTCTAATATTGACTTCTGTATAGGTGAAGAAACATCAGAAGCAGTGAATAGAAATTTATAAAAAGTTCAGATTCAAATAATATTGGGCCAGAAATATATCCATTAGGTCAAATACCCAATACTCTATGGCTGACATATCATCAGAAGGAGTCAATGTGAATGTACAAAAGATCGAGATCAAGTTCAAGATCGACTACTCTTGGGCCAGAAAATTGTTCATCATGTCAAATATGGACTACTGTCTACCTGATCTAACATCAGATGGAGTCAATGAGTATGTAGAGAATGTTCATGATTGAGCATTAATTTGCCAGAAATTTGCTCAGAAGGTCAAACATGGGCTCATGGATGGCTGAAGTAACATCAGAGGGAGGCAATGATTATGTATGGAAAGATCATGTTCAAGGACGCTTTGGACCGAAAAAAAAAAATGTAAATAGGTCTAATTACTGTTCTTCTGATGCACCATCAGAATGTCAATGAATATGTATGGAAGGTTCAAGATCGAGTACTCTTGGGCCAGAAATATGTTCATTATGTCAAATATGGACTACTGTCTGTCTGATGTAACATTAGGACTGTTAGGACTGAAAAACCTTAAGTAGGTCTAACAGGGACTTCTGTATGGCTGAAATAAAATCAGGAGTCAATGAGTATGTATAGAAAGTTCACGATCGAGTACTCTTGGGCCAGAAATATGTTGAGTATGTCTAATATAGGCTACTGTCTGGCTGATCTAACATTAGATGGAATCAATGAGTATGTATAGAAAGTTCTCGATCGAGTACTCGGGCCAGAAATATGTTGAGTATGTCTAATATAGGCTACTGTCTGGCTGATCTAACATTACATTGAGTCAATGAGTATGTATAGAAAGTTCATGATCGAGGACTGTTTGGACAGAAATTTTTTTATTAAGGTCTAATATGGATTTCTGTATTGGTTAAGTAACACCATGAGTCAATAGTAATGTATAAAATTTAAAGATGGAGTACTCTTGGGCCAGAAATATGTCCATTGTGTCAAATATCCAATGGCTGAAATATCATCAGAAGGAGTCTATGAGTATGTATAGAAAGTTCATGATCAAGGACTCTTGGGACAGAAAAAATTAAGTAGGCCTAATATGGACTACGGTTCTCCTGAAATAAGAACAGAAGGAGTCAAAGAAAATGTATGGAAAGTTCAAGACTGATTACTCTTGAGCCAGAAAAATGTTCATTATGTCTGTCTGATATAACATTAGAAGGAATCTATAAGTCTGTACAGAAAGTTCATGACTGAGGACTAATTTGCCAGATTTATGTCCATTAGGTTGAATATGCAATACTCTATGGCTGACGTATCATCAGAAGGAGTCAATAGTAATGCGTAAAAGGTTCAAAATCGAGTACTCTTTAGCCAGAAATATGTCCATTAGGTCAAGTATGCAATACACTATGGCTCACGTATCATCAGAAGGAGTCCATAGTAATGTATAGAACGTTGGAGAGCAAGTACTACTCTTTGACCAGAAATATACACATCCAGGTCCAGTATGCAATATTCTATGGCTGTCGTATCATCAGAAGGAATCAATAGCAATGTATAAGGAGCTCAGTGTCGAGTATTCTTTGGCCAGAAACATGTCCAGTAGTTCAAATATGCAATACTCTTTGGCTGATGTATAATCAGGAGTCAATTATGTTGAGTATGTCTAACATAGGCTACTGTCTGGCTGATCTAACATTAGATGGAGTCAATGAGTATGTATAGAAAGTTCATGATCGAGTACTCTTGGGCCAGAAATATGTTCATTATGTCAAATATGGACTACTGTCGGGTTGAACTAACATCAGAAGGAGTCAATGAGTATATGTAGTGAGTTCATCACTGAGGACTACTTTGCCTGAAAATTGTTCCGTAAGTCTAATTTTGTCTTCTGTATAGGAGAAGTAACATTAGAAGGGGTGAATAGATATGTATAACAAGTTCAGATTCTAGTAGGTCTACATTTTTTGAGTCAATGAGTATGTATAGAGAATTCATGATTGAGGGCTAATTTGACAGAATATATCCAGTATGCAATACTGTATATTTGTATATCTGAACTAAAATCAGGATGATTGTCAATGATTATGTATAGAAAGTTCAAGATCAAAGTGGTCTTGGGCCAGAAATATGTTCATTATGTTAAATATGTCTGTCTGATGTAACATAAAAAGGAGTCAATGGGTCTGAAAAGAAAGCTCATGATCGAGAACTTTTGGGATATATAAATTTTAAGTAGGTCTAATATTGTCTTCTGTTTGGGTGAAGCAACATCAGAAGGAGTGAGGAGAAATGTATAAAAAGTTCAGATTCTAATACTTTCTCGGCCAGAATTATATCCATTAGGTCAAATATGCAATTATCTATGGCTGACATATCATCAGAAGATGTTAATGTGTATAAAATGTTCATGATTAAGGTCTAATTTTTACTATAAAATGTTAAGTGGGCTCATGTATGGCTAAAGTAACATCAGAGTAAGGCAATGAGTATGTATAGAAATTTCAAGATTGAGTGTTCTTGGGCCAGAAATATGTTCAATAAATACAAGATATGACTGTTTCATTGCATTACTTATAGTAGTTAACTTTTTACGCTGTGCATTGTATAAATTATTATAACATATGTGCTGCTGGATTGCAACATGTAAGTTATGCCCTGTTTCCTTGCATTGTATACAAGAACTAACGTATTCCTCATGCATTGAAGAGATAACACATTACACGTGGTGTTGCAATGAATGAACTAACTCATCCGTTATGCATTGAAGTGAAACAAATCACATATGTTGTTGCATTGCAATGCATCAAGAAATACCTTGTTTCACTGCATTGCATACAATAATTAACTTGCGTAGAAGAGTGCATAGAATAAATTAATATAAAATATGTGCTGCTGTCAGTTATGCAGTTTCCTTGATATGTATACAAGAACTAACTTATTCCTTATGCATTAAAGAGATAACACATAACATATGTTGTGCTGAACGAACTAACTCATCCGTTATGTATTGAGATAACACATGTGCATTGCATTCCAGTGACTTAATCCGTTTTGCATTGAAGAGATAACACATGACAGGTGCTTGTTGCACTACGTGTAACATGTCATGTAACATGTAAGTTATGCACTGTTTCCTTGATTTGTATTCTGTATTCCTTATGCATTGGAGATCGACTCTTTCCTTTTTGCAGGACAAAACAAACCACATGTGAAATACAGTTTCACTGCATTGCATACAAATAATTAACTTATTACGCTGTGCATAGAAGAAATATAACATAATGTGCCGTTATATTGCAACATGTAAGTCATGTACTGTTTCCTTGCATTATGTACAAAACTACCTTATTCCTTATGCATTGAAGAGAAAACACATACAATTTGCATTGCTTTTATATAACACATGGTGCTTGTTGCAACTGCATTGCATAGAATTCATATAACGTATGCGCTGTGTTTACCGTTGAGCATTGCAATGCACACAAGAAATAACTCAATACAGTTTTGCTCTGGACACCTCTATGGGCTTTTGCATTGCACTGAAAAAAAAAAAAACACATGACAGGTGCTTGTTGCACTGCGTTGCATGCAAGAAATAACTATAAAAATAGTTAACAAAATGTTTACACACAAGAACTAAAATGACATTCGTTGTGAATTGCAATAAATACAAGAACTGTTACATTGCATTGCATACAATAAATAGAAGAATTTAAAATAACGTGTTGTTGCAATGCAATGCATACAAAAACTAACACGTAAGTTATGTACTGTTTTCTTTGCCTTATATACTATAACTAACTTATTCCTTATGCATTAAATAGAGATAACTTATAACATGTGCATTGCATTGCAGTAACTTAATCCGTTGTGAGGTGCAACTGTTTCATTGCATACAATAGTTAACTTATTACGCTGTGCATCGAAATATAACATATGTGCTCTTGCATTGTAACGTAAATTTATGCACTGTTTCCTTTGTATACAAGATCTAACTTGTTCCTTATGCATTGAAGTGATAACACATAACAAATGTTGTGCTGAGATAAACGAACTAACTCATCCGTTATGCATTGATGAGATAACACATAACGTGCATTGCATTGCAGTAACTTAATCCGTTGTGAGGTGCAGAGATAACACATAACACGTGCAGTGCACTGCAGTAACAGTCAGTTGTGCAGTGAAGCGATAACACACGGTGTTTGTTGCACTGCGTTGCATACAAGATCGAACTCTTTCCTTTGTGCATTGAAGAGAAAACAAATCACATATGCTGTTGCATTACAATGCATCAAGAACTAACTGTATTGCATGCATTCAATAGTTAACTTAAAGAGAAGTTAAACAAGAGAAAAAGAGAAAACAAATCACCTATGTTGTTGCATTGCAATAAAGAACTAACATGTAAGCACTTTTTCATTGCATTGTATACAAAAACTAACTTATTCATTATGCATTGAATAGATAACATATAACATAAATCGTGTCGCGATGAATGAACTAACGCCTTTCTTTTGTGCATTGAAGAGATAACATAGGTGCATTGCATCTCATACACGATCTAACAATCCGTTGGATTGTTGGGTGGAGTTAACTCATAACATATTTGCTGTGCATGGAAGAATACATGTAACGTATGCGCTGTTTTTACCGTTGAGCATTGCAATTCACACAAGAATTGCATTGGACACTTCTATGGGCTTGTTGTATTGCGTTGCATGCAAGAAATAACTCTCATAATAATTAACAAAATGTTTACATACAAGAACTAAAATGACATTCATTGCGCATTAAAGAGGTAACATATATGTTCTGTTGCATTGCATACATACATACAAGGTGCTTATTGCACTGCGTTGCATAAAAGAACTAACTGTTCAGTGCATTGCATACAATATTACGCATAAACTTATTACGCTGTGCATAGAATTTAATATAACGTAATATGCTGCTGCCTTGCAACATGTTAGTTATGCACCTTGCATTGCATACAAGAACTAACTCATTCCGTTGTGCATTGAAGAGAAGAGAAAACAAATCACACATGCTGTTGCATTGTAATAAATATAAGAAATAACTGTTTCATTGCATTGCATACAATAAATGTGCAAAGAAGAAATTAATATAACATATGTGGTGTTGCAATGAATGAGAGATAACAGGCGTAGTTGCATATTTCCTCATGCATTGTATAAAAAACTAACTTATAGGGAATAAGTTGTGCAATGAACAGATGACGCATCTGTACCGGATACTGATGCACTGCATTGTAACAAGAACTAAAATGACATGTATTTCGTTGTGTATTAAAGAGGTAAAACTTTATTTCACCCATACAGAAGTCCACACTGAACATATTTCTTGCCCAAGAGTACTCAATATTGAACTATCTATACATACTCATTGACATCTTCTGATGTTACAACAGCCAGACAGAAGTCCATGTTCGAATAAGTGAACATATTTTTGGACATATTCAGAAGAACAATAGTCCATATTAGATTTACTTAAATTTTTTTCTGCCCTAGGAGTCCTTGATCATTACTTTTTATACATACACATTGACTCCTTCTGATGATACGTCAGCTATAGAGTATTGTATATTTGACCTAATGGATATATTTCTGTCCCAAGAGTACTCAATCTTGAAATGTATATACTCATAGACACCTTTTGTTGACGCAAGAAATCCATATTGGAACAAATGAAAATATTTCTGGCCGAATAGTCACTGAACATGAACTTAAAATACATTATCAATGACTCCTTCAAATGTTACATCAACCACACAGTGGTCCAAAATTGACCTACTGAACATATTTCTGGACAAAGAGTACCTGATTTTGAACATTCTATACACATTTATTGAGTCCTTCTGATGATAGCTCAGTAGTCCATATTGACATAATGAACATTTTTCTGGCCCGAACACTTTATCTTGAACTTTTTATACATATTTATTGACTACTTTTGGGGCCTTATTTTGAACCAGAAATATGTTTACTAGGTCAAATATGGACTACTGTGTGTATGATTTAACATCAGAATTAGTCAATTAATCTATATAGAAAGTTAATATCATGGACTCTTTGGGTCAGAAATATTTTCAGTTTGTCAAATATGGAAGGCTTCAATGTGTATATGTAAAAAGCTCAGTATCGAATACTCTATGGCCAGCAATATGTTCAGGAGGTCAAATAAGTCAAATACTGTCTCTCGGATGTAACATCAAAAGGAGTCAAATGAGCCTGTATAGAAAATTCAAGATCAAGAACCCTTTGGCCAGAAATATGTTCAGTATGGACTACCGTATAGCTTCATTGCATCACGGAATACGTTAGTTGTTGTGTACTTTGGAGACATTATTCTTCACTGCAAAATGGAATATTTCAGATTTTGAATGCAGTGTCACAGGATATGTTATGTTTTATATCTTTAATGAACTCAGTAGATATTTATTGTATTTATTGTTAACAGCGGGTTAAGTTACTGCATTGCACATGTTATGTGTCAATATGCACATGTTATCTCTTCAATGCATAAGGAATAAGTTAGTTCTTGTATGCAAGCGCATAACTTACATGTTGCAATGTAACAGCATATGTGATTTGTCTTCCCGTCAACGCACAAAGGAAAGATTTTGCAGTGCAACATGCAAATGCCATGTTGTCTCTTCATTGCAATGCAAAAGCACATATAGTGTCCAATGCAAAACTGTATGAGTTAGTTCTTTTTGTGCATTGCAATGGAAAATTGTTACATCAATTTCTTCTATGCAAAGCGTAATAAGTTAACTATTGTATGCTATGCAAAGAAACAGTTAGTTCTTGATGCATTGTAATGCAACATCATATGTGATTTGTTTTCTCTTCAATACATAAGGAATGAGTTAGTTCTTGTATACAATGCAAGGAAACAGTGCATTCTTTACATGTTAGTTCTTGTATGCATTGCAATATGTGATTTGCTTTCTCTTCAATGCGCAAAGGAAAAAGATCTTGCATGCAACAAGTATTTGTCATGTGTTACCTCTTAACTGCAAAACGGATTAAGTTACTGCAATGCAAATGCACATGTTATGTGTTATCTCTGCACTGCACAACGGATTAAATTACTGCAATGCAATGCACGTTTTGTTTTACGTTTTGTTTTATCTCTTCAGTACAACTACTGAACGAGTTAGCTCTTTTATACAATGTATAAAAAGGAAACAGTGCATAACTACATGTTGCACATTTGTTGTATTAATTTCTTTGCGTAATAAGTTAACTATTGTATGTAATGCAATGAAAAGTTACTTCTTGATGCGTTGCAAAGCAACAGCATATGAGATTTGTTTTCTATTCAATGCACAAAGGAAAGACTTAGTTCTTGTATGCAACGCAGTGCAACAAGCACCTCTCATGTGTTATCTCTTCACCGCATAACGGTTTGTTAGATCGTGTATGAAATGCAATGCAGAAATATTATATCTCTCCAATGAAAAAACGAAATGAGTTTGTTCATTCATTGTAACACCACTTACAATGTTACTTGTTGTCTCTTCAATGCATAAAAGAAATGTTATTTCTTGTATACAATGCAAGGAAACAGTGCATAACTTATATGTTGCTATTCAACATATGTTATACCAATTGCTTCTATGCACAACGTAATAAGTTAGTTTTTGTATGCAATGCAATGAAACAGTTCTTGTATTTATTGCAATGCAACAGCATATGTAATTTGTTTTCTCTTCAATGCACAGAGGAAAAAGTTAGTTCTTGTATGCAATGCAGTGCAACAAGCACCAGTCGTATTATCTCCACTGCAAAACAGATTAATGCGCATGTTATGTGTTATCTCTTCAATGCATAACGGATAAGTTAGTTCATTTATCGCAACACCACATATGTTATATGTTATCTCTTCAGTGGATAAGGAATAAGCTTGTTTTTGTATTCAATGCAAGGAAACAGTGCATATGTTATTATTAATTTCTTCTATGCACTCTTTTAAGTTAACTATTGTATGCAATGCAATAAAACAGTTAGTTCTTGATACATTGTAATGCAACAGCATATGTTACTCGTCTTCTCTTTAATGCACAAATGAAAGAGTTCGATCTTGCATGCAGCGCAGTGCAAGAAACACCGGTCATGTGTTATATCTTCACTGCACAACGGATTAAGTTACTGAAAAGCAATACAAAGGTTGTTTTTTGAATGCATAACGGATTAGTTAGTTCATTCATCACAACACCATGTGTTATGTTGTTATGTGTTATCTCTTGTATACACTGCAATTCAACAGCACATATGTTACATTAATATTTTCTATCCACAACGTAATATGTTTTTTATTGTATGCAATGCAATGCAGTGAAAGAGTTCTTGCAATGAAACAGCATATGTGATTTGTTTTCCCTTCAATGCACAAAGGAAAGAGTTAGTTCTTGTATGGAACGCAATGCAACAAGCACCTTACGTGTTAACTTTCACTGCAAAACGGATTAAGTCACTGCAATGCAATGCACATGTTATGTGATATCTCTCAATGCATAAAAATAAGTTTTTAAGAATAAGAATATAAAATGCAGGGAAACAGTGCATCACTTTCATGTTAATTTTTGTATGCATTGCAATGCAACAAGCACACATGTTATGTTAATTTCTTATGCACAGCGTTATAAGTTAAGTATTGTATGTAATGCAATGGAACAGTTAGTTATTGATGCATTGCAACGCAAAAGCATGAGAAATTAGTTTTCTTTTAATGCACAAAGGAAAAAGTTAGTTCTTGTATACAATGCAAGGAAACAGTGCATGCCTTACATGTTAGTTCTTGATGCATTACAATGCAACAGCATATGTGATTTGCTTTCTCTTCAATGCACAAAGGAAAAAGTTAGTTCTTGTATACAATGCAAGGAAACAGCGCATACCTTACATGTTAGTTCTTGATGCATTGCAATGCAACAGCATATGTGATTTGCTTTCTCTTCAATGCACAAAGGAAAAAGTTAGTTCTTGCATGCAACGCAGTGCAACAAGTACTTGCCATGTCTTATCTCTTCACTGCAAAGCGGATTAAGTGTACAAATCATACAATGCACAATTTGATTTATCTCGTCAGTTCAACTACTGAATGATACAATATATACAAAGGAAGGCATAACTTACATGTTGCAGTGTAGCAGCACATTTGTTGTATTCATTTCTTCTATACTCAGCGTAATACGTTTTAACTATTGTAATGCAATGAAACAGTTCTTGATACATTGTAATGCAACAGCATATGTGATTTGTTTTCTCCATTGTACACAAAGGAAAGAGTTCGTTCTTGCATGCAACGCAATGCAACAAGCAAATGTATTCTTTCATGCATTGTATAAATAGCATATACATTATGTGTTATCTCTTCACCGCATAACGGATTGTTAGATCGTGTATGAAATGCAATTCAGATGTTATATCTCGCCAATGATAAAACGAAACGAGTTAGTTCGTTCATTGCAACACCACATGTTATGTTGTTTTCTCTTCAATGCATAAAGGAAAAAGTTATTTCTTGTATACGATGTAAGGAAACAGTGCATAACTTATATGTTGCAAATCAACAGCACATATGTAATATGAATTTCTCCTATGCACAACGTAATAAGTAAGTTTTTGTATGCAATGCAATGAAACAGGTCTTGTATTTATTGCAATACAACAGCATACGTGATTTGTTTTCTCTTCAATGCACAAAGGAAAGACTGCAACACCTGTCATGTGTTATCTTTTGACTGCAAAACGGGATTAAGTCACTGCAATGCAATGCACGTTAAACGACTTGTTTTATTTTCAATGCACAAAGGAAAGAGTTTTTTTGTGCAACGCAGTGCAACAGCATATCTCTTCAATGCATAACATATGAGTTAGTTCATTCACTGCAAAACGGATTAATTTTTGAAGTGAATGTTTTGCAGTGAACATTCACTTTTGCAGTGAATGTTTTCTCTTCAATGCACAGAGGAAAGAATTAGTTCTTTGCATTGCTTGTTGCACTGCATTGCATAAAAGTGTCATTTCCTCACTGCACAACGGATAAAGTTACTGAAATGCAATACACGTTATGTGTTATCACTCAGTGCATAACGGATAAGTTAGTTCATTCATCGCATTCAGTACATAAGAAATAAGTTCGTTTTTGTATACAATGCAAGGAAACATTACATGTTAGGTCTTGTCTGCATTGCAATGCACCTGTTCATGTTGTCTCGCACAACGGATTATGTTACTGCAATGCAACGCACATGTTATGTGTTATCTCGTCATTGCATGAGGAATGATCAAGGAAACAGTGCATAACTAAAATGTTGCAATGCAACAGCACATTATGTCATAAATATTAATTTATTCCATGCACAGAGTAACAATTTAACTATAGCATGCAATGCAATGAAACAGCTCTTGTATTTATTGCAAAGCAACAGCATATATATAATTAGTTTTCTCCTTATTGCACAAAGGAAATACAATGCAATGAAACAACGCATAACTTATATATGTATTCTCTTATGCATTATAATGCTACAGCATATATATGTTACGTCTTGAATGCACAAATAAGTTAGAGCTGATTTGTTATGCAATAGCACAGTTATCTCTTCAATGGACAGACGAAATGAGTTTGCTATTGTATTTATAGCACGTATGTTATGTGTTTTCTATTCAGTGAACAAAATGTCTTGTATGCACTGCAATGCAATTAGAACATATGTTACGTGATTTCTTTTCAATGCACAAAGTTCTTGTAAGAATTAAAATGAAATAGCACATATGTCTCTTTAATACACAAAATTAAAAGTATAATACATACATGTATTGCAGCCATACAGAAGTCCATATTAGACCTACTTAATTTTTTTCTGTCCCAAGAATCCTCGATCATGAACTTTCTGTACATACTCATAGACTCCTTTCTGATGATAGGTCAGCCATAATTTGACCTAATGGACATATTTCTGGCCGAAGCGTACTCGATCTTGAACTTTTTATATATTACTATTGACTGTTGCTTAACCAATATAGAAATACATATGAGACCTACTTACATTATTTTCTGTCCAAACAGTCCTTGATCAGAAACTTTCAATATATACTCGTCACCTTAATATGATGTTACTTCAGACACATAGAAGTCTATTTTTGATATCATGAACTTATTTCTAGCACAAATGTACTCCACTATGAACTTTCTATACATACTCATTGACTCCATATGACGTTAGATCAGCCCGACTGTTGACTATATTATACATACTCAACTTATTTCTGGTCCAAAAGTATTCGATCTTGAACTTTCCGTACATATTTCATCAGACAGACATAATGAACATATTTCTGGCCCAAGAGTACTTGATCATGAACTCATCGACTCATTTTTAATGTTTCATCAGACAGACAGACAGTAGTCCATATTTGACATGATGAACATTTTTCTGGCCTAAGAGTACTCGATCTTGAACTTGATCTCCATCTTTTATACATACACATTGACTCCTTCTGATGATATGTAGAGTATTGGGTATTTGACCTAATGGATATAATTCTGGCCCAAGATTATTTAATTTGAACTTTTTATACATTTCTATTCACTCCTTCTGATGTTTCTTCACTCATACAGAAGTCAATATTAGACCCACTGAACATATTTCTGGCAAATTAGTCCTCAGTCATGAACTTTGTGTACATACTCATTGACTCCATCTGATGTTAGATTAGCCAGACATTAGTCCATATTAGACCAACTGAACATAGTATTTCTGTCCCAAGAGTACTCGATCTTGAACTTTCTATACATACTAAATGACTCCTTCTGATTTTATTTCAGCCATACAGAAGTCCATATTAGACCTACTTTAGACCTAAAGTAGACCTATTATTAGACCTAGAACTTTTCATACTTATTCATTGACTCCTGATGTTACATCAGAAGAACAGTAGTCCATATCAGACCTACTTAATTTTTTTTCTGTCCCAAGAGTCCTTAATCATGAACTTTCTATACATATTCCTTGCCTCACTCTGTTACTATGAGCTCATGTATGACTTACTGAACATAATTTTGGAATGTTAGTCCTCAATCATCAACTTTTTATACATACACATTGACTGCTTCTGATGATACGTCAGCCATACAGTATTGAATATTTGATTTAATGGACATATTTCTGGCAAATTAGATACATACTATACATACATACAAAAGTAGTCCATATTAGATTTACTTACATTTTTTTCTGTCTCAAGAGTCCTTGATCATAAACTTTTTAAACATACACTTTGACTCATTGTAATGATACGTCAGCTATAGAGTTATTGGATATTTGAGCTAATATCCATTAGATCATCCAGACAGTAGTTAACATCAGATGGAGTTAATGAGTATGTGTAGAAATTTCATGACTGAGGATTAATTTGCCAGAAATATGTCCATTATGTCTGAACTTTTTAAGCATTTCTATTTACTCCTCCTGATGTTACTTCACCCATACAGAAGTAACAACAATATTAGACCTACTTAAAGTTTTTATGTCCCAACAGTTCTCGATCATGAGCTTTCTTTTCAGACCCATTGACTCCTTTCAATGTTACATCAGACAGACAGTAGTCCATATTTGACATAATGAACATATTTGTGGCCAAAGAGTACTCAATCTTGACCTTTCTATATATAATCAGCCTTACAATAGTGCATAATTGACGTAATAAACATATTTTTGACCCTAGAGTCGTTGATCATGAAATTTCAAAATATAATCATTCAGTACTGCTGATTTTATAACAGCAATACAGAAGTCCCTATATTACCAACTGAACATATTTGACCCAATGAACATATTTGTAGCAAAAGAGTACTCGTTCTTGAACTTTCTATACACATACTCCTGATTTTACATCAGACATATTTCTGGTCAAAGAGTTTTCGATATTGAACTTTTTATATTGACGCCTTCTGATCTTAGACCAGCCAGACAGTAGTCCATATTGGACCTACTGAACATATTTCTGGCCCAAGTGTGCTCAATCATGAACATTCAATACATACTCATTGACTCCTGATTTCAGCTATACAAGATGTCTGTCTGATGTAACATTAGGACTGTTAGGACTGAAAAACACGTGACGTAATTAACATATTTCTGACCCGAGTCGGTTTTCATGAAATTTCATCTTTCAGTCCTACTGATTTTACAACAGTTATACAGAAATCCATATTTGACCTACTGAACATATTTCTGGCCAAAAGAATCCTTGATCTTGAACTTTCTATATATACTCATTGCCTCTTTCTGATGTTACATCAGCTATACAGACATGTTCAAGGACTCTTTGGATAGAAAAAAAAATGTTACTAGGTCTAAATACTGTTGTTCTGATGCACCTTCAGAATGTCAATGAATATGTATGGAAGGTTCAAGATCGAGTACTCTTGGGCCAGAAATATGTTCATTATGTCAAATATGGACTACTGTCTGTCTGATGTAACATTAGGACTGTTAGGACTAGTGCACACGTGACGTAATTAACATATTTCTGACCCGAGTCGGTTTTCATGAAATTTCATCTTTCAGTCCTACTGATTTTACAACAGTTATACAGAAATCCATATTTGACCTACTGAACATATTTCTGGCCAAAAGAATCCTTGATCTTGAACTTTCTATATATACTCATTGCCTCTTTCTGATGTTACATCAGCTATACAGAAGTCCATATTTGACCTACTGAACATTTTTCTGGCCAATGAGAACTCGATCTTGAACTTTCTATTTCTACTCATTGACTCCATCTTGTGATACATCAGCCATAGAGTAGTCCATATGTGACCTAATGAACATCTTGAACAAATTCTTGAACATCTGTTCAGTAGGTCATACATGGGCTCATGAACGGCTGAAGTAACATCAGAGTGAGGCAATGAGTATGTAAAGAAAGTTCATGATCGACGACTTTTGAAACAGAAAACATTTAAGTAGGTCTAATATGGACTTCTCTATGGCTGAAATAAAATCAGAAGGAGTCACTGAGTATGTATAGAAAGATAAACATCAGAATGAATAGTGAATAGAATAGAGTGAATAGAAATGAATAAAATGTTCAGATTTGAATAATCTTGGGCAAGAAATATATCCATTAGGTCAAATACTCAATACTCTATGGCTGACATATCATCAGAAGGAGTCAATGTGTATGTATAAAAGATCGAGATCAAGTATGTTCAAGTTGTCTTGGACCAGAAATATGTTCATCATGTCAAATATGGAATACTGTCTGTCTGATGTAACATTGGAAGGAGTCGATGAGTTTCTAAAGAAAGTTCCAGATCACGTACTGTTGGGCCAGAAATATGTTCTGTCGGTCAAATATGGACTACTGTGTAGCAGGTCTAACATCAGATGGAGTCAATGAGTATGTATAGAATGTTCATGATTGAGCACTAATTTGCCAGATATATGTCCATTAGGTCAAACATTCATTACTCTATGGCTGAAGTATCATCAGGAGTGAATGTGTATGCGTAAAAAGTTAATGATCGAGGACTAATTTGCCAGAAATTTGCTCAGAATGTCAAACATGGGCTCATGTATGGCTGAAGTAACTTCAGAGTGAGGCAATGATTATGTATAGAAAGTTCATGTTCAAGGACTCTTTGGATAGAAAAAAAAATGTTACTAGGTCTAAATACTGTTGTTCTGATGCACCTTCAGAATGTCAATGAATATGTATGGAAGGTTCAAGATCGAGTACTCTTGGGCCAGAAATATGTTCATTATGTCAAATATGGACTACTGTCTGTCTGATGTAACATTAGGACTGTTAGGACTGAAAAACCTTAAGTAGGTCTAACAGGGACTTCTGTATGGCTGAAATAAAATCAGGAGTCAATGAGTATGTATAGAAAGTTCACGATCGAGTACTCTTGGGCCAGAAATATGTTGAGTATGTCTAATATAGGCTACTGTCTGGCTGATCTAACATTAGATGGAGTCAATGAGTATGTATAGAAAGTTCTCGATCGAGTACTCGGGCCAGAAATATGTTGAGTATGTCTAATATAGGCTACTGTCTGGCTGATCTAACATTACATGGAGTCAATGAGTATGTATAGAAAGTTCATGATCGAGGACTGTTTGGACAGAAATTTTTTTAGTAAGGTCTAATATAGATTTCTGTATTGGTTAAGTAACACCATGAGTCAATAGTAATGTATAAAATTTAAAGATGGAGTACTCTTGGGCCAGAAATATGTCCATTGTGTCAAATATCCAATGGCTGAAATATCATCAGAAGGAGTCTATGAGTATGTATAGAAAGTTCATGATCAAGGACTCTTGGGACAGAAAAAATTAAGTAGGCCTAATATGGACAACGGTTCTCCTGAAATAAGAAGAGGAGTCAAAGAAAATGTATGGAAAGTTCAAGATTGATTACTCTTGAGCCAGAAAAATGTTCATTATGTCTGTCTGATATAACATTAGAAGGAATCTATAAGTCTGTATAGAAAGTTCATGACTGAGGACTAATTTGCCAGATTTATGTCCATTAGGTTGAATATGCAATACTCTATGGCTGACGTATCATCAGAAGGAGTCAATAGTAATGCGTAAAAGGTTCAAAATCGAGTACTCTTTAGCCAGAAATATGTCCATTAGGTCAAGTATGCAATACACTATGGCTCACGTATCATCAGAAGGAGTCCATAGTAATGTATAGAAAGTTGGAGAGCAAGTACTACTCTTTGACCAGAAATATATACATCCAGGTCCAGTATGCAATATTCTATGGCTGTCGTATCATCAGAAGGAGTCAATAGCAATGTATAAGGAGCTCAGTGTCGAGTATTCTTTGGCCAGAAACATGTCCAGTAGTTCAAATATGCAATACTCTTTGGCTGATGTATAATCAGGAGTCAATTATGTATTTATAGAATGTTCAAAATCGAGTACTCTTGGGCCAGAAATATGTTCAGTAGGTCTAATATGGACTAATGTATGGCTGATCTAACATTAGAAGGAGTCAATGAATATGTAAAGAGAGTTCATGAGTGAGGACTAATTTTCGAGAAATATGTTCAATAGATCATAAAAGGGCTCATGTGTGACTGAAGTAACATCAGAGTTGAGGCAATGAGTATGTACAGAAAGTTCATGATCGAGGACTAATTTGCCCGAAATATGTCTATTAGGTTGAATATGCAACACTCTATGGCTGACGTATGATCAGAAGGAATCAATAGTAATGCATAAAAGTTTCAAAATCGAGTATTCTTTAGCCAGAAATATGTCCATTAGGTCAAATATTCAATACTCTATGGCTGACGTATAATCAAAAGGCAGTCAATAGTAATGTAGAAAAAGTTCAAGATCGAGTATTCTTTATCCATAAATATGTTTATTAAGTCAAATATGCAATACACAATGGCTGACGTATCAACAGAAGCTGTCAAAGTGTGTGTATAAAAAGATCATGATTGAGGACTAATTTTCCAGAAATATGTTTAATAGATCATAAAAGGGCTCATGTGTGACTGAAGTAACATCAGAGTGAGGCAATGAGTATGTGAAGAAAGCTCATGATTGAGGACTGTTGGGATAGAAAACATTTAAGTAGGTCTAATATGGACTTCTGTATGGCTGATCTAACATCAGATGGAGTCCATGAGTATGTACAGAAAGTTCATGATTGAGGACTAATTTGCCAGAAATATGTTCAGTGGGTCTAATATTGACTTCTGTATAGGTGAAGAAACATCAGAAGCAGTGAATAGAAAGTTATAAAAAGTTCAGATTCAAATAATATTGGGCCAGAAATATATCCATTAGGTCAAATACCCAATACTCTATGGCTGACATATCATCAGAAGGAGTCAATGTGAATGTATAAAAGATCGAGATCAAGTTCAAGATCGAGTACTCTTGGGCCAGAAAATTGTTCATCATGTCAAATATGGACTACTGTCTACCTGATCTAACATCAGATGGAGTCAATGAGTATGTAGAGAATGTTCATGATTGAGCATTAATTTGCCAGAAATTTGCTCAGAAGGTCAAAAATGGGCTCATGGATGGCTGAAGTAACATCAGAGTGAGGCAATGATTATGTATGGAAAGATCATGTTCAAGGACGCTTTGGACCGAAAAAAAAAAAATGTAAATAGGTCTAATTACTGTTCTTCTGATGCACCATCAGAATGTCAATGAATATGTATGGAAGGTTCAAGATCGAGTACTCTTGGGCCAGAAATATGTTCATTATGTCAAATATGGACTACTGTCTGTCTGATGTAACATTAGGACTGTTAGGACTGAAAAACCTTAAGTAGGTCTAACAGGGACTTCTGTATGGCTGAAATAAAATCAGGAGTCAATGAGTATTTATAGAAAGTTCACGATCGAGTACTCTTGGGCCAGAAATATGTTGAGTATGTCTAATATAGGCTACTGTCTGGCTGATCTAACATTAGATGGAGTCAATGAGTATGTATAGAAAGTTCTCGATCGAGTACTCGGGCCAGAAATATGTTGAGTATGTCTAATATAGGCTACTGTCTGGCTGATCTAACATTACATGGAGTCAATGAGTATGTATAGAAAGTTCATGATCGAGGACTGTTTGGACAGAAATTTTTTTATTAAGGTCTAATATGGATTTCTGTATTGGTTAAGTAACACCATGAGTCAATAGTAATGTATAAAATTTAAAGATGGAGTACTCTTGGGCCAGAAATATGTCCATTGTGTCAAATATTCAATGGCTGAAATATCATCAGAAGGAGTCTAGAAAGTATAGAAAGTTCATGATCAAGGACTCTTGGGACAGAAAAAATTAAGTAGGCCTAATATGGACTACGGTTCTCCTGAAATAAGAACAGAAGCAGTCAAAGAAAATGTATGGAAAGTTCAAGATTGATTACTCTTGAGCCAGAAAAATGTTCATTATGTCTGTCTGATATAACATTAGAAGGAATCTATAAGTCTGTATAGAAAGTTCATGACTGAGGACTAATTTGCCAGATTTATGTCCATTAGGTTGAATATGCAATACTCTATGGCTGACGTATCATCAGAAGGAGTCAATAGTAATGCGTAAAAGGTTCAAAATCGAGTACTCTTTAGCCAGAAATATGTCCATTAGGTCAAGTATGCAATACGCTATGGCTCACGTATCATCAGAAGGAGTCCATAGTAATGTATAGAAAGTTGGAGAGCAAGTACTACTCTTTGACCAGAAATATATACATCCAGGTCCAGTATACAATATTCTATGGCTGTCGTATCATCAGAAGGAGTCAATAGCAATGTATAAGGAGCTCAGTGTCGAGTCTTCTTTGGCCAGAAACATGTCCAGTAGTTCAAATATGCAATACTCTTTGGCTGATGTATAATCAGGAGTCAATTATGTATTTATAGAATGTTCAAAATCGAGTACTCTTGGGCCAGAAATATGTTCAGTAGGTCTAATATGGACTAATGTATGGCTGATCTAACATTTGAAGGAGTCAATGAATATGTAAAGAGAGTTCATGAGTGAGGACTAATTTTCGAGAAATATGTTCAATAGATCATAAAAGGGCTCATGTGTGACTGAAGTAACATCAGAGTTGAGGCAATGAGTATGTACAGAAAGTTCATGATCGAGGACTAATTTGCCCGAAATATGTCTATTAGGTTGAATGTGCAACACTCTATGGCTGACGTATGATCAGAAGGAGTCAATAGTAATGCATAAAAGTTTCAAAATCGAGTATTCTTTAGCCAGAAATATGTCCATTAGGTCAAATATTCAATACTCTATGGCTGACGTATAATCAAAAGCAGTCAATAGTAATGTAGAAAAAGTTCAAGATCGAGTATTCTTTATCCATAAATATGTTTATTAAGTCAAATATGCAATACACAATGGCTGACGTATCAACAGAAGCTGTCAAAGTGTGTGTATAAAAAGATCATGATTGAGGACTAATTTTCCAGAAATATGTTTAATAGATCATAAAAGGGCTCATGTGTGACTGAAGTAACATCAGAGTGAGGCAATGAGTATGTGAAGAAAGCTCATGATTGAGGACTGTTGGGATAGAAAACATTTAAGTAGGTCTAATATGGACTTCTGTATGGCTGATCTAACATCAGATGGAGTCCATGAGTATGTACAGAAAGTTCATGATTGAGGACTAATTTGCCAGAAATATGTTCAGTGGGTCTAATATTGACTTCTGTATAGGTGAAGAAACATCAGAAGCAGTGAATAGAAAGTTATAAAAAGTTCAGATTCAAATAATATTGGGCCAGAAATATATCCATTAGGTCAAATACCCAATACTCTATGGCTGACATATCATCAGAAGGAGTCAATGTGAATGTATAAAAGATCGAGATCAAGTTCAAGATCGAGTACTCTTGGGCCAGAAAATTGTTCATCATGTCAAATATGGACTACTGTCTACCTGATCTAACATCAGATGGAGTCAATGAGTATGTAGAGAATGTTCATGATTGAGCATTAATTTGCCAGAAATTTGCTCAGAAGGTCAAAAATGGGCTCATGGATGGCTGAAGTAACATCAGAGTGAGGCAATGATTATGTATGGTAAGATCATGTTCAAGGACGCTTTGGACCGAAAAAAAAAAATGTAAATAGGTCTAATTACTGTTCTTCTGATGCACCATCAGAATGTCAATGAATATGTATGGAAGGTTCAAGATCGAGTACTCTTGGGCCAGAAATATGTTCATTATGTCAAATATGGACTACTGTCTGTCTGATGTAACATTAGGACTGTTAGGACTGAAAAACCTTAAGTAGGTCTAACAGGGACTTCTGTATGGCTGAAATAAAATCAGGAGTCAATGAGTATGTATAGAAAGTTCACGATCGAGTACTCTTGGGCCAGAAATATGTTGAGTATGTCTAATATAGGCTACTGTCTGGCTGATCTAACATTAGATGGAATCAATGAGTATGTATAGAAAGTTCTCGATCGAGTACTCGGGCCAGAAATATGTTGAGTATGTCTAATATAGGCTACTGTCTGGCTGATCTAACATTACATGGAGTCAATGAGTATGTATAGAAAGTTCATGATCGAGGACTGTTTGGACAGAAATTTTTTTATTAAGGTCTAATATGGATTTCTGTATTGGTTAAGTAACACCATGAGTCAATAGTAATGTATAAAATTTAAAGATGGAGTACTCTTGGGCCAGAAATATGTCCATTGTGTCAAATATTCAATGGCTGAAATATCATCAGAAGGAGTCTAGAAAGTATAGAAAGTTCATGATCAAGGACTCTTGGGACAGAAAAAATTAAGTAGGCCTAATATGGACTACGGTTCTCCTGAAATAAGAACAGAAGCAGTCAAAGAAAATGTATGGAAAGTTCAAGATTGATTACTCTTGAGCCAGAAAAATGTTCATTATGTCTGTCTGATATAACATTAGAAGGAATCTATAAGTCTGTATAGAAAGTTCATGACTGAGGACTAATTTGCCAGATTTATGTCCATTAGGTTGAATATGCAATACTCTATGGCTGACGTATCATCAGAAGGAGTCAATAGTAATGCGTAAAAGGTTCAAAATCGAGTACTCTTTAGCCAGAAATATGTCCATTAGGTCAAGTATGCAATACGCTATGGCTCACGTATCATCAGAAGGAGTCCATAGTAATGTATAGAAAGTTGGAGAGCAAGTACTACTCTTTGACCAGAAATATATACATCCAGGTCCAGTATGCAATATTCTATGGCTGTCGTATCATCAGAAGGAGTCAATAGCAATGTATAAGGAGCTCAGTGTCGAGTCTTCTTTGGCCAGAAACATGTCCAGTAGTTCAAATATGCAATACTCTTTGGCTGATGTATAATCAGGAGTCAATTATGTATTTATAGAATGTTCAAAATCGAGTACTCTTGGGCCAGAAATATGTTCAGTAGGTCTAATATGGACTAATGTATGGCTGATCTAACATTAGAAGGAGTCAATGAATATGTAAAGAGAGTTCATGAGTGAGGACTAATTTTCGAGAAATATGTTCAATAGATCATAAAAGGGCTCATGTGTGACTGAAGTAACATCAGAGTTGAGGCAATGAGTATGTACAGAAAGTTCATGATCGAGGACTAATTTGCCCGAAATATGTCTATTAGGTTGAATGTGCAACACTCTATGGCTGACGTATGATCAGAAGGAGTCAATAGTAATGCATAAAAGTTTCAAAATCGAGTATTCTTTAGCCAGAAATATGTCCATTAGGTCAAATATTCAGTACTCTATGGCTGACGTATAATCAAAAGCAGTCAATAGTAATGTAGAAAAAGTTCAAGATCGAGTATTCTTTATCCATAAATATGTTTATTAAGTCAAATATGCAATACACAATGGCTGACGTATCAACAGAAGCTGTCAAAGTGTGTGTATAAAAAGATCATGATTGAGGACTAATTTTCCAGAAATATGTTCAATAGATCATAAAAGGGCTCATGTGTGACTGAAGTAACATCAGAGTGAGGCAATGAGTATGTGAAGAAAGCTCATGATTGAGGACTGTTGGGATAGAAAACATTTAAGTAGGTCTAATATGGACTTCTGTATGGCTGATCTAACATCAGATGGAGTCCATGAGTATATACAGAAAGTTCATGATTGAGGACTAATTTGCCAGAAATATGTTCAGTGGGTCTAATATTGACTTCTGTATAGGTGAAGAAACATCAGAAGCAGTGAATAGAAAGTTATAAAAAGTTCAGAGTCAAATAATACTGGGCCCGAAATATATCCATTAGGTCAAATACCCAATACTCTATGGCTGACATATCATCAGAAGGAGTCAATGTGAATGTATAAAAGATCGAGATCAAGTTCAAGATCGAGTACTCTTGGGCCAGAAAATTGTTCATCATGTCAAATATGGACTACTGTCTACCTGATCTAACATCAGATGGAGTCAATGAGTATGTAGAGAATGTTCATGATTGAGCATTAATTTGCCAGAAATTTGCTCAGAAGGTCAAAAATGGGCTCATGGATGGCTGAAGTAACATCAGAGTGAGGCAATGATTATGTATGGTAAGATCATGTTCAAGGACGCTTTGGACCGAAAAAAAAAAATGTAAATAGGTCTAATTACTGTTCTTCTGATGCACCATCAGAATGTCAATGAATATGTATGGAAGGTTCAAGATCGAGTACTCTTGGGCCAGAAATATGTTCATTATGTCAAATATGGACTACTGTCTGTCTGATGTAACATTAGGACTGTTAGGACTGAAAAACCTTAAGTAGGTCTAACAGGGACTTCTGTATGGCTGAAATAAAATCAGGAGTCAATGAGTATTTATAGAAAGTTCACGATCGAGTACTCTTGGGCCAGAAATATGTTGAGTATGTCTAATATAGGCTACTGTCTGGCTGATCTAACATTAGATGGAGTCAATGAGTATGTATAGAAAGTTCTCGATCGAGTACTCGGGCCAGAAATATGTTGAGTATGTCTAATATAGGCTACTGTCTGGCTGATCTAACATTACATGGAGTCAATGAGTATGTATAGAAAGTTCATGATCGAGGACTGTTTGGACAGAAATTTTTTTATTAAGGTCTAATATGGATTTCTGTATTGGTTAAGTAACACCATGAGTCAATAGTAATGTATAAAATTTAAAGATGGAGTACTCTTGGGCCAGAAATATGTCCATTGTGTCAAATATTCAATGGCTGAAATATCATCAGAAGGAGTCTATGAGTATGTATAGAAAGTTCATGATCAAGGACTCTTGGGACAGAAAAAATTAAGTAGGCCTAATATGGACTACGGTTCTCCTGAAATAAGAACAGAAGCAGTCAAAGAAAATGTATGGAAAGTTCAAGATTGATTACTCTTGAGCCAGAAAAATGTTCATTATGTCTGTCTGATATAACATTAGAAGGAATCTATAAGTCTGTATAGAAAGTTCATGACTGAGGACTAATTTGCCAGATTTATGTCCATTAGGTTGAATATGCAATACTCTATGGCTGACGTATCATCAGAAGGAGTCAATAGTAATGCGTAAAAGGTTCAAAATCGAGTACTCTTTAGCCAGAAATATGTCCATTAGGTCAAGTATGCAATACGCTATGGCTCACGTATCATCAGAAGGAGTCCATAGTAATGTATAGAAAGTTGGAGAGCAAGTACTACTCTTTGACCAGAAATATATACATCCAGGTCCAGTATGCAATATTCTATGGCTGTCGTATCATCAGAAGGAGCCAATAGCAATGTATAAGGAGCTCAGTGTCGAGTCTTCTTTGGCCAGAAACATGTCCAGTAGTTCAAATATGCAATACTCTTTGGCTGATGTATAATCAGGAGTCAATTATGTATTTATAGAATGTTCAAAATCGAGTACTCTTGGGCCAGAAATATGTTCAGTAGGTCTAATATGGACTAATGTATGGCTGATCTAACATTTGAAGGAGTCAATGAATATGTAAAGAGAGTTCATGAGTGAGGACTAATTTTCGAGAAATATGTTCAATAGATCATAAAAGGGCTCATGTGTGACTGAAGTAACATCAGAGTTGAGGCAATGAGTATGTACAGAAAGTTCATGATCGAGGACTAATTTGCCCGAAATATGTCTATTAGGTTGAATGTGCAACACTCTATGGCTGACGTATGATCAGAAGGAGTCAATAGTAATGCATAAAAGTTTCAAAATCGAGTATTCTTTAGCCAGAAATATGTCCATTAGGTCAAATATTCAATACTCTATGGCTGACGTATAATCAAAAGCAGTCAATAGTAATGTAGAAAAAGTTCAAGATCGAGTATTCTTTATCCATAAATATGTTTATTAAGTCAAATATGCAATACACAATGGCTGACGTATCAACAGAAGCTGTCAAAGTGTGTGTATAAAAAGATCATGATTGAGGACTAATTTTCCAGAAATGTGTTCAGTAGGTCATACATGGGCTCATGCACGGCTGAAGTAACATCAGAGTGAAGCAATGAGTATGTGAAGAAAGCTCATGATTGAGGACTGTTGGGATAGAAAACATTTAAGTAGGTCTAATATGGACTTCTGTATGGCTGATCTAACATCAGATGGAGTCCATGAGTATGTACAGAAAGTTCATGATTGAGGACTAATTTGCCAGAAATATGTTCAGTGGGTCTAATATTGACTTCTGTATAGGTGAAGAAACATCAGAAGCAGTGAATAGAAAGTTATAAAAAGTTCAGATTCAAATAATATTGGGCCAGAAATATATCCATTAGGTCAAATACCCAATACTCTATGGCTGACATATCATCAGAAGGAGTCAATCAATGTGAATGTATAAAAGATCGAGATCAAGTTCAAGATCGAGTACTCTTGGGCCAGAAAATTGTTCATCATGTCAAATATGGACTACTGTCTACCTGATCTAACATCAGATGGAGTCAATGAGTATGTAGAGAATGTTCATGATTGAGCATTAATTTGCCAGAAATTTGCTCAGAAGGTCAAACATGGGCTCATGGATGGCTGAAGTAACATCAGAGGGAGGCAATGATTATCTATGGAAAGATCTTGTTCAAGGATGCTTTGGACCGAAAAAAAAAAAATGTAAATAGGTCTAATTACTGTTCTTCTGATGCACCATCAGAATGTCAATGAATATGTATGGAATGTTCAAAATCGAGTACTCTTGGGCCAGAAATATGTTCATTATGTCAAATATGGACTACTGTCTGTCTGATGTAACATTAGGACTGTTAGGACTGAAAAACCTTAAGTAGGTCTAACAGGGACTTCTGTATGGCTGAAATAAAATCAGGAGTCAATGAGTATGTATAGAAAGTTCACGATCGAGTACTCTTGGGCCAGAAATATGTTGAGTATGTCTAATATAGGCTACTGTCTCGCTGATCTAACACTAGATGGAGTCAATGAGTATGTAGAGAAAGTTTATGATCGAGTACTCTTGGGCCAGAAATATGTTCATTATGTCAAATATGGACTACTGTCGGGCTGAACTAACATCAGTAGGAGTCAATGAGTATATATAGTGAGTTCATCACTGAGGACTACTCTGCCTGAAAAATGTTCAGTATGTCTAATTTTGTCTTCTGTATGGGAGAAGTAACATTAGAAGGGGTGAATAGATATGTATAACAAGTTCAGATTCTAGTAGGTCTACATTTTTTGGGCCAGAAATATGTTCAATAGGTCTAATATGGACTACTGCCTGGTTAATCTAAAATCAGATGGAGCCAATGAGTATGTATAGAGAATTCATGATTGAGGACTAATTTGACAGAATATATCCATTATGTCAAGTAGTATGCAATTCTGTATATTTGTATATCTGAACTAAAATCAGGATGATTGTCAATGATTATGTATAGAAATTTCAAGATCAAAGTGGTCTTGGGCCAGAAATATGTTCATTATGTTAAATATGTCTGTCTGATGTAACATAAAAAGGAGTCAATGGGTCTGAAAAGAAAGCTCATGATCGAGAACTTTTGGGACATAAAAATTTTAAGTAGGTCTAATATTGTCTTCTGTTTGGGTGAAGCAACATCAGACGGAGTGAGGAGAAATGTATAAAAAGTTCAGATTCTAATACTTTCTCGGCCAGAATTATATCCATTAGGTCAAATATGCAATTATCTATGGCTGACATATCATCAGAAGATGTTAATGTGTATTTATAAAATGTTCATGATTAAGGTCTAATTTTTACTATAAAATGTTAAGTGGGCTCATGTATGGCTAAAGTAACATCAGAGTAAGGCAATGAGTATGTATAGAAATTTCAAGATTGAGTGTTCTTGGCCCAGAAATATGTTCAGCTGTTCTATATGGGAGGCAAACAAGAACTATTTCCCTTGTGCATTAAAGAGACAACAAATCACCTATACAGTTGCAGTGCAATAAATACAAGAACTGTTTCACTGCATTGCATACAATAATTAACTAATTACGTTGTGCATAGAAGAAATTAATATAACATTGTGCTGTTGCATTGCAATAAATACAAGATACGACTGTTTCATTGCCTTACTTATAGTAGTTAACTTTTTACGCTGTGCATTGTATAAATTATTATAACATATGTGCTGTTGGATTGCAACATGTAAGTTATGCCCTGTTTCCTTGCATTGTATACAAGAACTAACGTATTCCTCATGCATTGAAGAGATAACACATAACACGTGGTGTTGCAATGAATGAACTAACTCATCCGTTATGCATTGAAGAGAAACAAATCACATATGTTGTTGCATTGCAATGCATCAAGAAATACCTTGTTTCACTGCATTGCATACAATAATTAACTTGCGTAGAAGAGTGCATAGAATAAATTAATATAAAATATGTGCTGCTGTCAGTTATGCACTGTTTCCTTGATATCTATACAAGAACTAACTTATTCCTTATGCATGAAAGAGATAACACATAACACATGTTGTGCTGAACGAACTACCTCATCCGTTATGTATTGAGATAACACATATCATGTGCATTGCATTCCAGTGACTTAATCCGTTTTGCATTGAAGAGATAACACATGACAGGTGCTTGTTGCACTACGTGTAACATGTCATGTAACATGTAAGTTATGCACTGTTTCCTTGATTTGTATTCTGTATTCCTTAGATCGACTCTTTCCTTTTTGCAGGACAAAACAAACCACATGTAAAATACAGTTTTACTGCATTGCATACAAATAATTAACTTATTACGCTGTGCATAGAAGAAATATAACATAATGTGCAGTTATATTGCAACATGTAAGTCATGTACTGTTTCCTTGCATTATGTACAAAAACGACCTTATTCCTTATGCGTTGAAAAGAAAACACATACAATTTGCATTGCTTTTATATAACACATGGTGCTTGTTGCAACTGCATTGCATAGAATTCATGTAACGTATGCGCTGTGTTTACCGTTGAGCATTGCAATGCACACAAGAAATAACTCAATACAGTTTTGCTCTGGACACCTCTATGGGCTTTTGCATTGCACTGAAAAAAAAAAAAAACACATGACAGGTGCTTGTTGCACTGCGTTGCATGCAAGAAATAACTATAAAAATAGTTAACAAAATGTTTACACACAAGAACTAAAATGACATTCGTTGTGAATTGCAATAAATACAAGAACTGTTACATTGCATTGCATACAATAAATAGAAGAAATTAAAATAACGTGTTGTTGCAATGCAATGCATACAAAAACTAACACGTAAGTTATGTACTGTTTTCTTTGCCTTATATACTATAACTAACTTATTCCTCATGCATTAAATAGAGATAACTTATAACATGTGCATTGCATTGCAGTAACTTAATCCGTTGTGAGGTGCAACTGTTTCATTGCATACAATAGTTAACTTATTACGCTGTGCATCGAAATATAACATATGTGCTCTTGCATTGCAACGTAAATTTCCTTTTGTATACAAGATCTAACTTGTTCCTTATGCACTGATGAGATAACACATAACGTGCATTGCATTGCAGTAACTTAATCCGTTGTGAGGTGCAGAGATAACACATAACACGTGCAGTGCACTGCAATAACAGTCAGTTGTGCAGTGAAGCGATAACACACGGTGTTTGTTGCACTGCGTTGCATACAAGATCGAACTCTTTCCTTTGTGCATTGAAGAGAAAACAAATCACATATGCTGTTGCATTACAATGCATCAAGATCTAACTGTATTGCATGCATACAATAGTTAACTTAAAGAGAAGTTAAACAAGAGAAAAAGAGAAAACAAATCACCTATGTTGTTGCATTGCAATAAAGAACTAACATGTAAGCACTTTTTCATTGCATTGTATACAAAAACTAACTTATTCATTATGCATTGAATAGATAACATATAACATAAATCGTGTCGCGATGAATGAACTAACGCCTTTCTTTTGTGCATTGAAGAGATAACATAGGTGCATTGCATCTCATACACGATCTAACAATCCGTTGGATTGTTGGGTGGAGTTAACTCATAACATATTTGCTGTTGCATTAAGTGCATGGAAGAATACATGTAACGTATGCGCTCTTTTTACCGTTGAGCATTGCAATTCACACAAGAATTGCATTGGACACTTCTATGGGCTTGTTGTATTGCGTTGCATGCAAGAAATAACTCTCATAATAATTAATAAAATGTTTACATACAAGAACTAAAATGACATTCATTGCGCATTAAAGAGGTAACATATATGTTCTGTTGCATTGCATACATACATACATACAAGGTGCTTATTGCACTGCGTTGCATAAAATAACTAACTGTTCAGTGCATTGCATACAATATTACGCATAAACTTATTACGCTGTGCATAGAATTTGCACAATTAGCATAACGTAATATGCTGCTGCCTTGCAACATGTAAGTTATGCACCTTGCATTGCATACAAGAACTAACTCATTCCGTTGTGCATTGAAGAGAAGAGAAAACAAATCACACATGCTGTTGCATTGTAATAAATATAAGAAATAACTGTTTCATTGCATTGCATACAATAAATGTGCAAAGAAGAAATTAATATAACATATGTGGTGTTGCAATGAATGAGAGCTAACAGGCGTAGTTGCATATTTCCTCATGCATTGTATAAAAAACTAACTTATAGGGAATAAGTTGTGCAATGAACAGATGACGCATCTGATCGATACTGATGCACTGCATTGTAACAAGAACTAAAATGACATGTATTTCGTTGTGTATTAAAGAGGTAAAACTTTATTTCACCCATACAGAAGTCCACACTGAACATATTTCTTGCCCAAGAGTACTCAATATTGAACTATCTATACATACTCATTGACATCTTCTGATGTTACAACAGCCAGACAGAAGTCCATGTTCGAATAAGTGAACATATTTTTGGACATATTCAGAAGAACAATAGTCCATATTAGATTTACTTAAATTTTTTTCTGCCCTAGGAGTCCTTGATCATTACTTTTTATACATACACATTGACTCCTTCTGATGATACGTCAGCTATAGAGTATTGTATATTTGACCTAATGGATATATTTCTGTCCCAAGAGTACTCAATCTTGAAATGTATATACTCACTTTTGTTGACGCAAGAAATCCATATTGGAACAAATGAAAATATTTCTGGCCGAATAGTCACTGAACATGAACTTAAAATACATTATCAATGACTCCTTCAAATGTTACATCAACCACACAGTGGTCCAAAATTGACCTACTGAACATATTTCTGGACAAAGAGTACCCGATTTTGAACATTCTATACACATTTATTGAGTCCTTCTGATGATAGCTCAGTAGTCCATATTGACATAATGAACATTTTTCTGGCCCGAACACTTTATCTTGAACTTTTATACATATTTATTGACTACTTTTGGGGCCTTATTTTGAATATAATATCTGTGCGTACCCTGAAATAAAGTTAGGAGTCAAAGAGTACATATACAAAGAGTCCTCTTGAACCAGAAATATGTTTACTAGGTCAAATATGGACTACTGTGTGTATGATTTAACATCAGAATTAGTCAATGAATCTATATAGAAAGTTAATATCATGGACTCTTTGGGTCAGAAATATTTTCAGTTTGTCAAATATGGAAGGCTTCAATGTGTATATGTAAAAAGCGCAGTATCGAATACTCTATGGCCAGCAATATGTTCAGTAGGTCAAATAAGTCAAATACTGTCTCTCGGATGTAACATCAAAAGGAGTCAAAAATTCAAGATCATATGAAGCTACCGTATAGCTTCATTGCATCACGGAATACGTTAGTTGTTGTGTACTTTGGAGACATTATTCTTCACTGCAAAATGGAATAGTTCAGATTTTGAATGCAGTGTCACAGGATATGTTATGTTTTATATCTTTAATGAACTCAGTAGATATTTATTGTATTTATTGTTAACAGCGGGTTAAGTTACTGCATTGCACATGTTATGTGTCATATGCACATGTTATCTCTTCAATGCATAAGGAATAAGTTAGTTCTTGTATGCAAGCGCATAACTTACATGTTGCAATGTAACAGCATATGTGATTTGTCTTCCCGTCAACGCACAAAGGAAAGATTTTGCAGTGCAACATGCAAATGCCATGTTGTCTCTTCATTGCAATGCAAAAGCACATATAGTGTCCAATGCAAAACTGTATGAGTTAGTTATTTTTGTGCATTGCAATGGAAAATTGTTACATCAATTTCTTCTATGCAAAGCGTAATAAGTTAACTATTGTATGCTATGCAAAGAAACAGTTAGTTCTTGATGCATTGTAATGCAACATCATATGTGATTTGTTTTCTCTTCAATGCACAAAGGAAATAGTTAGTTCTTGTATACAATGCAAGGAAACAGTGCATAACTTACATGTTAGTTCTTGTATGCATTGCAATGCAACAGCATATGTAATTTGTTTTCTTTTCAATGCACAAAGGAAATAGTTAGTTCTTGTATACAAGGAAAGGAAACAGTGCATTCTTTACATGTTAGTTCTTGTATGCATTGCAATGCAAGAGCATATGTGATTTGCTTTCTCTTCAATGCGCAAAGGAAAAAGATCTTGCATGCAACAAGTATTTGTCATGTGTTACCTCTTAACTGCAAAGCGGATTAAGTTACTGCAATGCAGATGCACATGTTATGTGTTATCTCTGCACTGCACAACGGATTAAATTACTGCAATGCAATGCACGTTTTGTTTTACGTTTTGTTTTATCTCTTCAGTACAACTACTGAACGAGTTAGCTCTTTTATACAATGTATAAAAAGGAAACAGTGCATAACTACATGTTGCACATTTGTTGTATTAATTTCTTTGCGTAATAAGTTAACTATTGTATGTAATGCAATGAAAAGTTACTTCTTGATGCGTTGCAAAGCAACAGCATATGAGATTTGTTTTCTATTCAATGCACAAAGGAAAGACTTAGTTCTTGTATGCAACGCAGTGCAACAGGCACCTCTCATGTGTTATCTCTTTACCGCATAACGGTTTGTTAGATCGTGTATGAAATGCAATGCAGAAATATTATATCTCTCCAATGAAAAAACGAAATGAGTTTGTTCATTCATTGTAACACCACTTACAATGTTACTTGTTGTCTCTTCAATGCATAAAAGAAATGTTATTTCTTGTATACAATGCAAGGAAACAGTGCATAACTTATATGTTGCTATTCAACATATGTTATACCAATTGCTTCTATGCACAACGTAATAAGTTAGTTTTTGTATGCAATGCAATGAAACAGTTAGTTCTTGTATTTATTGCAATGCAACAGCATATGTAATTTGTTTTCTCTTCAATGCACAGAGGAAAAAGTTAGTTCTTGTAATGCAATGCAGTGCAACAAGCACCAGTCGTATTATCTCCACTGCAAAACAGATTAATGCGCATGTTATGTGTTATCTCTTCAATGCATAACGGATAAGTTAGTTCATTTATCGCAACACCACATATGTTATATGTTATCTCTTCAGTGGATAAGGAATAAGCTTGTTTTTGTATACAATGCAAGGAAACAGTGCATATGTTATTATTAATTTCTTCTATGCACTCTTTTAAGTTAACTATTGTATGCAATGCAATGAAACAGTTAGTTCTTGATACATTGTAATGCAACAGCATATGTTACTCGTCTTCTCTTTAATGCACAAATGAAAGAGTACGATCTTGCATGCAGCGCAGTGCAAGAAACACCGGTCATGTGTTATATCTTCACTGCACAACGGATTAAGTTACTGAAAAGCAATACAAAGGTTGTTTTTTGAATGCATAACGGATTAGTTAGTTCATTCATCACAACACCATGTGTTATTTTGTTATGTGTTATCTCTTGTATACACTGCAATTCAACAGCACATATGTTACATTAATATTTTCTATCCACAACGTAATATGTTTTTTATTGTATGTAATGCAATGCAGTGAAAGGAGTTCTTGCAATGAAACAGCATATGTGATTTGTTTTCCCTTCAATGCACAAAGGAAAGAGTTAGTTCTTGTATGGAACGCAATGCAACAAGCACCTTACGTGTTAACTTTCACTGCAAAACGGATTAAGTCACTGCAATGCAATGCACATGTTATGTGATATCTCTCAATGCATAAAAATAAGTTTTTAAGAATAAGATATATAAAATGCAGGGAAACAGTGCATCACTTTCATGTTAATTTTTGTATACGTTGCAATGCAACAAGCACACATGTTATGTTAATTTCTTATGCACAGCGTTATAAGTTAAGTATTGTATGTAATGCAATGGAACAGTTAGTTATTGATGCATTGCAACGCAAAAGCATGAGAAATTAGTTTTCTTTTAATGCACAAAGGAAAAAGTTAGTTCTTGTATACAATGCAAGGAAACAGTGCATGCCTTACATGTTAGTTCTTGATGCATTACAATGCAACAGCATATGTGATTTGCTTTCTCTTCAATGCACAAAGGAAAAAGTTAGTTCTTGTATACAATGCAAGGAAACAGTGCATGCCTTACATGTTAGTTCTTGATGCATTACAATGCAACAGCATATGTGATTTGCTTTCTCTTCAATGCACAAAGGAAAAAGTTAGTTCTTGCATGCAACGCAGTGCAACAAGTACTTGCCATGTCTTATCTCTTCACTGCAAAGCGGATTAAGTGTACAAATCATACAATGCACAATTTGATTTATCTCGTCAGTTCAACTACTGAATGATACAATATATACAAAGGAAGGCATAACTTACATGTTGCAGTGTAGCAGCACATTTGTTGTATTCATTTCTTCTATACTCAGCGTAATAAGTTTTAACTATTGTAATGCAATGAAACAGTTCTTGATACATTGTAATGCAACAGCATATGTGATTTGTTTTCTCCATTGTACACAAAGGAAAGAGTTCGTTCTTGCATGCAACGCAATGCAACAAGCAAATGTATTCTTTCATGCATTGTATAAATAGCATATACATTATGTGTTATCTCTTCACCGCATAACGGATTGTTAGATCGTGTATGAAATGCAATTCAGATGTTATATCTCGCCAATGATAAAACGAAACGAGTTAGTTCGTTCATTGCAACACCACATGTTATGTTGTTTTCTCTTCAATGCATAAAGGAAAAAGTTATTTCTTGTATACGATGTAAGGAAACAGTGCATAACTTATATGTTGCAAATCAACAGCACATATGTAATATGAATTTCTCCTATGCACAACGTAATAAGTAAGTTTTTGTATGCAATGCAATGAAACAGGTCTTGTATTTATTGCAATACAACAGCATACGTGATTTGTTTTCTCTTCAATGCACAAAGGAAAGACTGCAACACCTGTCATGTGTTATCTTTTGACTGCAAAACGGGATTAAGTCACTGCAATGCAATGCACGTTAAACGACTTGTTTTATTTTCAATGCACAAAGGAAAGAGTTTTTTTGTGCAACGCAGTGCAACAGCATATCTCTTCAATGCATAACATATGAGTTAGTTCATTCACTGCAAAACGGATTAATTTTTGAAGTGAATGTTTTGCAGTGAACATTCACTTTTGCAGTGAATGTTTTCTCTTCAATGCACAGAGGAAAGAATTAGTTCTTTGCATTGCTTGTTGCACTGCATTGCATAAAAGTGTCATTTCCTCACTGCACAACGGATAAAGTTACTGAAATGCAATACACGTTATGTGTTATCACTCAGTGCATAACGGATAAGTTAGTTCATTCATCGCATTCAGTACATAAGAAATAAGTTCGTTTTTGTATACAATGCAAGGAAACATTACATGTTAGGTCTTGTCTGCATTGCAATGCACCTGTTCATGTTGTCTCGCACAACGGATTATGTTACTGCAATGCAACGCACATGTTATGTGTTATCTCGTCATTGCATGAGGAATGATCAAGGAAACAGTGCATAACTAAAATGTTGCAATGCAACAGCACATTATGTCATAAATATTAATTTATTCCATGCACAGAGTAACAATTTAACTATAGCATGCAATGCAATGAAACAGCTCTTGTATTTATTGCAAAGCAACAGCATATATATAATTAGTTTTCTCCTTATTGCACAAAGGAAATACAATGCAATGAAACAACGCATAACTTATATATGTATTCTCTTATGCATTATAATGCTACAGCATATATATGTTACGTCTTGAATGCACAAATAAGTTAGAGCTGATTTGTTATGCAATAGCACAGTTATCTCTTCAATGGACAGACGAAATGAGTTTGCTATTGTATTTATAGCACGTATGTTATGTGTTTTCTATTCAGTGAACAAAATGTCTTGTATGCACTGCAATGCAATTAGAACATATGTTACGTGATTTCTTTTCAATGCACAAAGTTCTTGTAAGAATTAAAATGAAATAGCACATATGTCTCTTTAATACACAAAATTAAAAGTATAATACATACATGTATTGCAGCCATACAGAAGTCCATATTAGACCTACTTAATTTTTTTCTGTCCCAAGAATCCTCGATCATGAACTTTCTGTACATACTCATAGACTCCTTTCTGATGATAGGTCAGCCATAATTTGACCTAATGGACATATTTCTGGCCGAAGCGTACTCGATCTTGAACTTTTTATATATTACTATTGACTGTTGCTTAACCAATATAGAAATACATATGAGACCTACTTACATTATTTTCTGTCCAAACAGTCCTTGATCAGAAACTTTCAATATATACTCGTCACCTTAATATGATGTTACTTCAGACACATAGAAGTCTATTTTTGATATCATGAACTTATTTCTAGCACAAATGTACTCCACTATGAACTTTCTATACATACTCATTGACTCCATATGACGTTAGATCAGCCCGACTGTTGACTATATTATACATACTCAACTTATTTCTGGTCCAAAAGTATTCGATCTTGAACTTTCCGTACATATTTCATCAGACAGACATAATGAACATATTTCTGGCCCAAGAGTACTTGATCATGAACTCATCGACTCATTTTTAATGTTTCATCAGACAGACAGACAGTAGTCCATATTTGACATGATGAACATTTTTCTGGCCTAAGAGTACTCGATCTTGAACTTGATCTCCATCTTTTATACATACAAATTGACTCCTTCTGATGATATGTAGAGTATTGGGTATTTGACCTAATGGATATAATTCTGGCCCAAGATTATTTAATTTGAACTTTTTATACATTTCTATTCACTCCTTCTGATGTTTCTTCACCTATACAGAAGTCAATATTAGACCCACTGAACATATTTCTGGCAAATTAGTCCTCAATCATGAACTTTCTGTACATACTCATGGACTCCATCTGATGTTAGATCAGCCAGACATTAGTCCATATTAGACCAACTGAACATAGTATTTCTGTCCCAAGAGTACTCGATCTTGAACTTTCTATACATACTAAATGACTCCTTCTGATTTTATTTCAGCCATACAGAAGTCCATATTAGACCTACTTTAGACCTAAAGTAGACCTATTATTAGACCTAGAACTTTTCATACTTATTCATTGACTCCTGATGTTACATCAGAAGAACAGTAGTCCATATCAGACCTACTTAATTTTTTTTCTGTCCCAAGAGTCCTTAATCATGAACTTTCTATACATATTCCTTGCCTCACTCTGTTACTATGAGCTCATGTATGACTTACTGAACATAATTTTGGAATGTTAGTCCTCAATCATCAACTTTTTATACATACACATTGACTGCTTCTGATGATACGTCAGCCATACAGTATTGAATATTTGATTTAATGGACATATTTCTGGCAAATTAGATACATACTATACATACATACAAAAGTAGTCCATATTAGATTTACTTACATTTTTTTCTGTCTCAAGAGTCCTTGATCATAAACTTTTTAAACATACACTTTGACTCATTGTAATGATACGTCAGCTATAGAGTTATTGGATATTTGAGCTAATATCCATTAGATCATCCAGACAGTAGTTAACATCAGATGGAGTTAATGAGTATGTGTAGAAATTTCATGACTGAGGATTAATTTGCCAGAAATATGTCCATTATGTCTGAACTTTTTAAGCATTTCTATTTACTCCTCCTGATGTTACTTCACCCATACAGAAGTAACAACATTAGACCTACTTAAAGTTTTTATGTCCCAACAGTTCTCGATCATGAGCTTTCTTTTCAGACCCATTGACTCCTTTCAATGTTACATCAGACAGACAGTAGTCCATATTTGACATAATGAACATATTTGTGGCCAAAGAGTACTCAATCTTGACCTTTCTATATATAATCAGCCTTACAATAGTGCATAATTGACGTAATAAACATATTTTTGATCCTAGAGTCGTTGATCATGAAATTTCAAAATATAATCATTCAGTACTGCTGATTTTATAACAGCAATACAGAAGTCCCTATATTACCAACTGAACATATTTGACCCAATGAACATATTTGTAGCAAAAGAGTACTCGTTCTTGAACTTTCTATACACATACTCCTGATTTTACATCAGACATATTTCTGGTCAAAGAGTTTTCGATATTGAACTTTTTATATTGACGCCTTCTGATCTTAGACCAGCCAGACAGTAGTCCATATTGGACCTACTGAACATATTTCTGGCCCAAGTGTGCTCAATCATGAACATTCAATACATACTCATTGACTCCTGATTTCAGCTATACAATAGTGCACACGTGACGTAATTAACATATTTCTGACCCGAGTCGGTTTTCATGAAATTTCATCTTTCAGTCCTACTGATTTTACAACAGTTATACAGAAATCCATATTTGACCTACTGAACATATTTCTGGCCAAAAGAATCCTTGATCTTGAACTTTCTATATATACTCATTGCCTCTTTCTGATGTTACATCAGCTATACAGAAGTCCATATTTGACCTACTGAACATTTTTCTGGCCAATGAGAACTCGATCTTGAACTTTCTATTTCTACTCATTGACTCCATCTTGTGATACATCAGTCATAGAGTAGTCCATATGTGACCTAATGAACATCTTGAACAAATTCTTGAACATCTGTTCAGTAGGTCATACATGGGCTCATGAACGGCTGAAGTAACATCAGAGTGAGGCAATGAGTATGTAAAGAAAGTTCATGATCGACGACTTTTGAAACAGAAAACATTTAAGTAGGTCTAATATGGACTTCTCTATGGCTGAAATAAAATCAGAAGGAGTCACTGAGTATGTATAGAAAGATAAACATCAGAATGAATAGTGAATAGAATAGAGTGAATAGAAATGAATAAAATGTTCAGATTTGAATAATCTTGGGCAAGAAATATATCCATTAGGTCAAATACTCAATACTCTATGGCTGACATATCATCAGAAGGAGTCAATGTGTATGTATAAAAGATCGAGATCAAGTATGTTCAAGTTCTCTTGGACCAGAAATATGTTCATCATGTCAAATATGGAATACTGTCTGTCTGATGTAACATTGGAAGGAGTCGATGAGTTTCTAAAGAAAGTTCCAGATCACGTACTGTTGGGCCAGAAATATGTTCTGTCGGTCAAATATGGACTACTGTGTAGCAGGTCTAACATCAGATGGAGTCAATGAGTATGTATAGAATGTTCATGATTGAGCACTAATTTGCCAGATATATGTCCATTAGGTCAAACATTCATTACTCTATGGCTGAAGTATCATCAGGAGTGAATGTGTATGCGTAAAAAGTTAATGATCGAGGACTAATTTGCCAGAAATTTGCTCAGAATGTCAAACATGGGCTCATGTATGGCTGAAGTAACTTCAGAGTGAGGCAATGATTATGTATAGAAAGTTCATGTTCAAGGACTCTTTGGATAGAAAAAAAAATGTTACTAGGTCTAAATACTGTTGTTCTGATGCACCTTCAGAATGTCAATGAATATGTATGGAAGGTTCAAGATCGAGTACTCTTGGGCCAGAAATATGTTCATTATGTCAAATATGGACTATTGTCTGTCTGATGTACATTAGGACTGTTGGGACTGAAAAACTTAAGTAGGTCTAACATGGACTTCTGTATGGCTGAAATAAAATCAGGAGTCAGTGAGTATGTATAGAAGTTCACAACCGAGTACTCTTGAGCCAGAAATATGTTCATTATGTCAAAAATGGACTTCTATATGGCTGAAGTAACATCAGATTGAGGCAACATGTATGTATGTCAAGTATGCAATACTCTATGGCTGATGTATCATCAGAATCAGTCAATATGTATGTATAAAAAGTTCGTGTTTGAGGACTAATCAGAGTGAGGCAATGAGCATGTATAGAAAGTTCATGATTGAGGACTAATTTGACAGAAATATGTTCAGTATGTGTAATACGGTCTTCAGTGTGGGTAATGAAACATCAGAAGGAGTCAATAGTAATGTACAGAAAGTTAGAGAGCAAGTACTACTCTTTGACCAGAAATATATACATTAGGTCCAATATGCAATATTCTATGGCTGTTGTATCATCAGAAGGAGTCAATAGCAGAACCAGAAACATGTCCATTAAGTTAAATATGCAATATTCTTTGGCTGATGTATAATCAGGAGTCAATTATGTGTGTATAGAATGTTCAAAATCGACTACTCTTGAGCCAGAAATATGTTCAGTAGGTCTAATATGGACTAATGCATGACTGATCTAACATCAGAAGGAATCAATGAGTATGTAGAGTTCATAACTGAGGACTAATTTTCGAGAAATATGTTCAATAGGTCATAAACGGGCTCATGTTTGATTGAAGTAACGTCAAAGTTGAGGCAATGAGCATGTATAGAAAGTTCATGATCGAGGACTAATTTGCCCGAAATATGTCCATCAGGTTAAATATTCAATATTCTATGGCTGACGTATCATCTAAAGCAATCAATAGTTCTGTATAAAAAGTTCAAGATCGAGTGTTCTTTAGCCATAAATATGTTTATTAAGTCAAATATTCAATAAACAATGGCTGACGTATCATCAGAAGCTGTCAACATGTATAAAAAGTTCATGATTGTGGACTAATTTTCCAGAAATGTGTTCAGTAGGTCATACATGGGCTCATGAACGGCGGACATAACATCAGAGTGAGGCAATGAGTATGTAAAGAAAGTTCATGATCGACGACTGTTGAAACAGAAAACATTTAAGTAGGTCTAATATGGACTTCTCTATGGCTGAAATAAAATCAGGAGTCATTGAGTATGTATAGAAAGTTCAAAATCGAGTACTCTTGGGACAGAAATATGTTCAGTTGGTCTAATATGGACTACTGTCTGGCTGATTTAATATCAGATGGAGTCAATGAGTTGGTACAGAAAGTTCATGATTGAGGACTAATTTGCCAGAAATATGTCCATTTGGTCAATAGAAATATATAAAAAGTTCAGATTTGAATAATCTTGGCCAGAAATATATCCACTTGGTAAAATATCCAATAGTCTATGGCTGACGTATCATCAGAAGGTGTCAATGTTTAAGTATAAAAAGTTCATGATCGAGGAATAATTTGCCAGAAATATGTTCAGAATGTCAAACATGGGCTCATGTATGGCTGCTGTAACATCAGATACAGGCAATGATTATGTATAGAAAGTTCATGTTCAAGGACTCTGAACAGAAAAAAATGTAAGTAGGTCTAATATGGACTTACTATTCTTCTAATGTAACATAAGAATTAGTCAATGAATATGTAAGGAAATTTCAAGATCGAGTGCTCTTGGGCCAGAAATTTGTTCATCATATCAAATGTGTACAACTCTCTGTCTGATGTAAAATTAGGAGTCAAAGAGTTTGTAAGGAAAGTTCATGATCAAGGACTCTTGGATCAGAAATTTGTCCTTTAGGTCAAATATGCAATACTCTATGGCTGATGTAAATCAGGAGTCAATGAGTATGTAAATATGTTAGCAGGTAAAATATGGGCTCATTTATGGCCGAAGTAACCTCAGAGTGAGGCAGTGAGCATGTACAGAAAGTTCATGATCGAGTACTGTTGGGACAGAAAAACTTTAAGTAGGTCTAATGGCTGAAATAAAATCAGAAGCAGTCAATGAGTATGTATAGAAAGTTCACAATCGAGTTTCTTGGGCCAGAAATATGCTGAGTATGTCTAATGTAGACTACTGTCTGGCTGATATAACATCAGATGGAGTCAATGAGTATGTATAGATCATGATCAAGTACTGTTGGGTCAGAGATATGTTCATGTCAAAAATGGACTTCTCTATGGCTGAAGTGACATCAGGTTGAGGCAACGAGTATGTATAGAAAGTTCATGATCGAGGACTTTTTGGATAAAAAATGTAAGTAGGTCTAATTTGGATTTCTGGATGGTTTAAGTAACATCATGAGTCAATAGTAATGTAAAGTTCAAGATTGAGTACGCTTGGTCCAGAAATATGTCCATTAGGTCAAATCTATATATATATATATATATATATATATATATATGGCTGACATATCATAAAAAGGAGTCAATGTGTATGTATAAAAAGTTCATGATCGAGGACTCTTGGTTCAGAAATATGTTCAGTAGGTCAAATACAGACTTCTATATGGCTGATATAACATCAGAAGGCGTCAATGAGTGTATTAAAAAAGTTCAATATCAAATTCTGTTTGGTCAGAAATATGTTCTGTCGTTCAAATACGGACTACTGTCTGAAATGATCTAACATCAGTTCAGAGTTAATGAGTAACCACCTCTCTATGTTTCTCGCACAGAACAACCTCCTGGGCATCAACCAATCTGGCTTCATAAGTGGCCACTCAACTTAGACTGCCCTGCTCTCCTGTCAACCCTCATGAAGATGGGCATCTCAGGAACTGCACTCCAATGATTCAAATCTTACCTCTCAGGTTGGTCCTTCAGGGTATCTTGGAGAGGGGAGGTTTCTAAGTCACAACTTCTTGCTACTGGGGTTCCTCAGGGCTCAGTGCTTGGACCACTTCTCTTCTCCATCTACATGTCATCATTAGGATTTGTCTTACAGAAATGGCTTTTCTTATCACTGCTATGCTGATGACACTCAACTCTACTTCTCATTCCAACCAGATGATCCAATGGTAGCTGTTTGCATTGCAGCCTGTCTGACAATCATCTCTGGCTGGATGAAGGACCATCACCTTCAACTCAACCTTGCGAAGACAGAACAGCTTGTGGTCTCAGCCAACCTAGCACTTCATCACAACTTCTTTATATAGTTCATCAACCATAACTCCTTCTAGGAACCTTGGAGCTGTGATTGATGATCAAGTTAAGCTTCACAGACCATATTACTACAGCGGCCCGTTCCTGCAGATTTGCTTTATGCAACAATAGGAAGTTTAGAACCTTCCTATCAGAGCAGGCCATGCAACTCCTAGTCCAAGCTCTTTTTTCTCCAGACCGGACTATTGTAATGCTTTCTTAGTGGGCCTTCCGGCATGTACAAGCCTCTGCAACTGATTCAGAATGCTGCTTGATTCCATCTCATGTTAGATCAGTCAGACAGTGGTCCATATTTGACTGAGTAAACATATTTCTGACCAATGAGTCCTCAGTCATGAACTTTCTATACAGATTCATTGACTCTTTCTCAACATATTTCTGGCCAAAGAGTACTCAATCTTGAACTTTCTATATATAATCAGCCTTACAATAGCACATAATTGATGTAATAAACATATTTCTGACCCAAGAGTCATTGATCATGAAATTTCAAAACATAATCATTCAGTCCTGCTGATTTTACAACAGCCATACAGAAGTCCATATTTGACCAACTGTCCATATTTGACCTACTGAACATATTTCTGGCCAAAGAGTCCTCAATCTTGAACTTTCTATAAACACATATTGACTCCTGATGCATATGTGATGTAATGAACATATTTCTGGTCAAAGAGTGTTCTATATTGAACTCATTCTGATGTTACATCATCTAAGACTATATTCAGAAGTCCATATTTGATCTACTCAACACATTTCCAGCCAAAGAGTACTCAATCTTGAACTCTTTCTATAAACTCATTGACTACTTCTGATCTTACATCAGCCATACAGAAAACCATTTTTTAACAACTGAAAATATGTCTGGCCAAAGTGTCCCTGAATATGAACTTTACACTCTCATAGACTCCATTAGATGTTAGATGTTGCAAAGAGTATGAATATAAAATTCATGATCGGAAAATGAAAAATAATATAGAAAGTATGAAAAGTTCAAGATCAAGTTCTCTTGAGCCAGAAATATGTTCTTCAGGTCCAATATAGACTACAGTCTGTCTGATGTAACATCCGAAGGAGTCAATGAGTCTGTATAGAAAATTAATGATCAAGGACCAATTTGCTAGAATTATGTTCAGTAGGTCAAAAATGGGCTCATATATTGCTGAAGTAACATAAAAGTGAGGCAATGAGTATAAAATGAAAGTTCATGATCAAAGACTTTTGGGACAGAAAAAAATTAAGTAGGTCTAATATGGACTTCTGTATGGCTGAAATAAAATCAGTAGGAGTCAATGAGTATGTATAAAAAGTTCAAGATTGAATACTCTTAGGCAAGAAATTTGTTTATTAGATCAAATATGTACTACTGTCTGTCTGATGTAACATCAGTAGGAGTTAATAAGTCTGTATAGAAAGTTCATGACTGAGGACCACTTTGCCAGAATATGGACTCATGTGTGGGTGAAGTAACATCAGATGGAGTCAATAGTAATGTATAAAAAGTTTATAATCGAGTACTCTTGAGCCAGAAATATGTTAATTGGGTCAATTATGGTATACTGTATGGCAGATGTGACATAAGAAGGCAACTTGGCGTATAAGTAAAACGTTCACGATCGAGGACTCTTAGGCCAGAAATATGTTCATTAGGTCAAATATGGATTTCTGTATGGTTGATGTAACATCAAAAAGAGTCAATGAGTCTGTATAGAAAGTACAAGATTGAGTACTCTTGGGCCAAAAATAAGTTCATTATGTCAAATGTGGACTATTTCATTATCGGGGACTCTAGGGACCAAAAATTTCAAGTAGGTCTAATATGGACTTTTGTAAAGTCAGAACGAGTCAATGAGTATGTATAGAAAGTTCAAGATCAAGGGCTCTTGGGCCAGACATATGTTCTTTGGGTCAAAGATAGACTACTGTTTGTCTTATGTAACATCAGAAGTAGTCAGTGAGTCTGTATAGGAAGTTTATCATTGAGGACTATTTTGCCAGAAATTTGTTAAGTATAGGTCAAAAATGGTCTTCTTTATTGCTGCTTTGACACTAGAAGGTATCAGTAAGTACATATAAAAAGTTTAAAATCAAGTATTCTTTGGTCAGAATTATGTCCATTAGGTCAAATATGCAATACTCTCTGGCTAAAGTAACATCAGAGTGGGGCATGTATATTAAACTTAATAATCGAGGACTCTTGGAAGAGAAAAAGTTTATCAGATCTAATATGGACTTCTGTATGGCTGAAATAAAAGGAGTCAATGAGTCTGTTTAGCTGTTCAAGTTCAAGAATGCTTTTTATCCTGTCATCTCTTCAATGCACAGACTAAATGAGTTAATTTTGTTGCAATGCAAAAGGACATATATATTAATGGAATAAGTTACTTCTTGTATACATTGCAATGCACCAGAACTTATATATTACCTATTTAATGCAGAAACCAAACGAATGTTATTGTTTTACTGCAATACAACAGCACATGTTTTTAAATGCAATGCAGTTCACCAGCACCTGTGTTGTGTGTTAACTGAACAATGCACAACAAAATAAATGTATACAGTGCATGTTATTCATCACTGCACAACGGATTGAGTTAGATCGTGAATGCAGTGCAATTTCAAAGCACATGCCTTATGTGTTATCTCTTCAATGCACAGCGGTATAAATTAGTTATTGTGAACAATGCGATGAAAAAGCGCCTACCTTATATGTTTTCTTTGTCCACTGCAAAGTAACAGCACAATTTGTTACCTCTTTAATGCACAACGAAATAAGTTTATAAGTTAGGATTTTGAATGCAATGCAGTGCAACAGAATATATATTTTGTGTTATGTCTTCACAGCATAATGGATCAAGTTAGATCGTGTAAGAAATGTAATGCACATGTGGTATCTCTTCAAAGCACAAACGAAATGATTTAGTCACTGTATTTTTTGCAATGCAACAGTGCATATGGAATATGTTATCTTTCCTATTCACATCGCGTTAAGTTACGTGTTAAGTTATGTGTTAACATTTCAGTGAACAAAGAATGATCAGTTTCTTATATTCATAGCATTTCATTGTTCTTTTATACAATACAAGGAAACATTGCATGCTTACCTGCAATGCAACAGAACATATGTCTTACCTCTTTAATGCACAACGAAATATATGTCATTTTAGTTCTTGTTACAATGCAGTGCATCAGCATCCGGTACAGATGCGTCATCTGTTCATTGCACAAGGGAAGTTAGTTTTGTATACAATGTATGAGGAAATAATGTACTGTTGGGTCTTGTATTGATGGCAATGCAACCACACCTGTTATCTCTCATTCATTGCAACACCGCATGTTATGTGTTTTTTAGTTCTTGTATACAATGCAAGGAAACAGTGCATAACTTACATGTAAGTTCTTGTATGCATTTCATTGCAACAGCACATATGTTATGTAAATTTCTTCACGGTAGTGTTATTTTTTGTATACAATGCAATGAAACATGTATTTATTGCAATGCAACAGCATGTGTGATTTGTTTTCTCTTCTCTTCAATGCACAACGGAATGAGTTAGTTCTTGTATGCAATGCAGTGCAACACGCAACCTGTCATGCGTTATCTCCACTGCACAACGTATTAAGTTGCTGCAATGCAACTCATGTTATATGTTATCTCTTCAATGCATAAGGAATAAGTTAGTTCCTGTATACAATACAGTGCATAACTTACATGTTGCAAGGCAGCAGCATATTATGTTATATTAAATTCTATGCACAGCGTAATAAGTTTATGCGTAATATTGTATGCAATGCATTGAACAGTTGGTTCAATGGATCTCTTTCAATGTATAATGAATAAGTAAATTTTTTGTATACAATGCAATGCAATGTTAGTTCTTTATTGCAATGCAACAGCATAGGTTTTCTCTTCAGTGCACAAAGGAAAGAGTTCGATGCTACGCAGTGCAGTGCAACATGCACCTGTCATGTGTTATCTCTTCACTGCACAACTGATTAAGTTACTGCAATGCAATGCACGTTACGTGTTATCTCATCAGTGCATACGGATGAGTTGGTTCGTTCATCTCAGCACAACATTTGTTATATGTTATCACTTCAATGCATAAGGAACAAGTTAGTTCTTGTGTACAAAAGGAAACAGTGCATAACTTACATGTAGCAATGCAACAGCACATATGTTAAATTAATTTCTTCGATGCACAGCGTAAAAAGTTAACTATTGTATGCAATGCAATGAAACAGTTGCACCTCACAACGTATTAAGTTACTGCAATGTAATGCACATGTTATGCGTTATCTCTCAGTGCGTAACGGATGAGTCCGTTCATTCATCGCAACACCACATATATGTTATGTGTTATCTCTTCAAAGTATAAGGAATAAGTTAGTTCTTGTATACAAATCAAGGAAACAGTGCATAACTTACATGTTACATGACGTTACACGTAGTGCAACAAGCACGTCATGTATTATCGCTTCACTGCAAAACGGATTAAGTTACTGGATTGCAATGCACATGATATGTGTTGTCTTAGTGCATAACGGATGAGTTAGTTCTTTCATCTTAGCACAACATATGTTATGTGTTATCTCTTTAATACGTAAGGAATAAGTTAGTTCTTGTATACGATACAAGGAAACAGGGCATAACTTACATGTATTATAGCACATATGTTATAATAATTTATTCAATACACAGCGTAAAAAGTTAACTGCTATATGTAATGCAATGAAACAGTTCTTGTATTTATTGCAATGCAACAGCACATGTGTTATATTAATTTCTTTTATGCACGACATAAAAAGTTAATTATTGTATGCAATGCAATGAAACAGTTCTTGTATTTATTGCAATGCAACAGTATAGGTGATTTGTTTTCCCTTCAATGCACAAGGGAAAGAGTTAGTTCTTGTTTGTCTCCCATATATAACTACTGAACATATTTCTGGCCCAAGAACACTTAATTTTAAAATTTCTATACATAATCATTGCCTTACTCTGATGTTACTTCAGCCATACAGGAGCCCACTTAACATTTTATAGTAAAAATCATAGTCCTCAATCATGAACTTTTTATATATACACATTGACTTCTTCTGATGATACGTCAGCCATAGATAATTGAATATTTGACCTAATGGATTTTTGGCCGATATTTCTGGCCGAAAAAGTATTAGAATCTGAACATTTTATACATTTCTATTGACTCCTTCTGATGTTGCTTCACCCATACAGAAGACAAAATTAGACCTTCTTTTTATGTCCCAATAGTTCTCGATCATGAGCTTTCTTTACAGAACTCCTGACTCCTTTTAATGTTACATCAGACAGACAGTAGTCCATGTTTGACATAATGAACATATTTCTGGCCCAAGAGCACTTGATCTTGAACTTTCTATACATAATCATTGACTCCTGATATATATACAGGATAAATATACAGTATTGCATATTTGACTTAATGGACATTTTTCTGTCAAATTAGTCCTCAACCATGAACTCTCTATTATATTCATTGACTCCATCTGATTTTAGATCAACCAGGCAGTAGTCCATATTAGACCTACTGAACATATTTTTGGCCCAAGAGTACTTGATCTTGAATTTTCAATACATATTCATTCACACCTTCTGATATTACATCAGAAGAACAGGAGTCCATATAGGACCTACTGAACATATTTCTGGCCCAAAAGTACTTGATCTTGATCCTTCTATACATAATCTTTGACTCCTATTGATTTTAGTTCAGCCATATAGAAGTCTATATTATCCTACATAAAAGTTTTCTGTCCCAAGAATACTCAATCTAGAACTTTTCATACTCATTGACTCCTGATGTTACAACAGCAGAACAGTAGTCCATATTAGACCTACTTAACTTTTTCTGTCCTAAGATTCCTTGATCATAAACTTTATATACATATTCCTTGCCTCACTCTGATGTTACTTCAGCCATACATGAGCCCATATATGATCTACTGAACATATTTCTGGAAAATTAGTCCTCAATCATCAACTTTTTATACATACACATTGACTGCTTCTGATGATACGTCAGCCATACGGTATTGCATATTTGACTTAATGGACATATTTCTGGCAAATTAGTCCTCAATCATGACCTCTCTATGCATACTCATTGGCTACATCTGATATAAGATCAGCCAAGCAGCATCCAGAACATATTTTCTGGCCCAAGAGTACTTGATCTTGAACTTTGTATACATAATCATTGACTCCTTCTGATTTTGGTTCAGCCATACAGAAGTCCATATTAGACCTTACTTAAACAGTTCTGTCTCAACAGTCCTTGATCATGAACTTTCTTTACATACTCATTGACTCCTTCTAATGTTACATCAGACACACAGTAGTCCATATTTGACATAAAGAACATATTTCTTGCCCACGAGTACTCGAGCAAGAATTTTCAATACATATTCCTTTCCTCACACTGATGTTACTTCAGCCATACATGAGCCCGTGTATGACCTACTGAACATATTTCTCGAAAATTAGTCCTTAATCATAAATCTTTTTATATAATAACACATTGACTGCTTCTGATGATACATCAGCCATAGAGTATTGCATATTTGACATAAACTACATATTTCTGGCCAATGATTACTCGACCTTGAAATTTTTTATACATTACTATTGACTCATTTTTATTACATGTCAATCACAGACCTAATTATAATCATATTTGACCTAATTGACATATGTCTGGCATATTTCATCAGTCATGAACTTTCTATACATACTCATTTTCTTCATCTGATGTTAGATCATCGAGACAATAGTCCATATTAGATCTACTGAACATATTTCTGGCCAATGAGTACTCAATCTTGAACATTTTATACTTTACTATTGACTCCTGATTATACATCAGCCATATTAGATAGATTATTGCATTTTTTTTTTCTAGAAAAGTTAGGTCAAATCATGACGTTTTTATACATACAAATTGAATCATTCTGATGATATGTCAGCCGTAGAGTATTGCATAGTTGTCCTAATGGACATTTTCCAGCAAATTAGTCCTCAATCATGAACTTTCATTGACTCCATGTCATGTAAGATCAGTCAGAAAGTAGTCCATATTTGACATAATGAACATATTTCTGGCCCAAGAGTACTCGATCTTTACCTTTTTATACATCTTCATTGACTCCTTCTGATGTTACATCAGAAGAGTAGACCATTTTAGGACCTACTAAAAGTTTTTCTGTCGCAACAGTCCTCGATCATGAACTTTCTATAAATACTCATTGCCTCACTCAGATGTTACTCCAGCCCAAAATGAGCCTATATTTGACCCACTGAACATATTTCTGGCCAAAGAGTACTCAATCTTGAACTTTCTATACAAACTTTTTGACTCTGATATTAGATCTGACATATTTTTAATCAAAGAGTTTTAAATATTATCAATTTTTTTTTATATACTCATCGACATCTTCTGATGTTAGATCAGCCAGACAGTAGTCAGTATTGGACCTGCTGAATATATTTCTGGCCCAAGAGTCCTCATTCATGAACTTGTTATGTATACACATTGACTGCTTCTGATGATACGTCAGCCATACAGTATTTCATATTTGTACTTTCTATACAAATTCACTGACTCATTCTTATGTTATATCAAAAGAACAGTAGTTTAGACTAGATCTAGTTACATTTTTTCTGTCCAAAGAGTCCTTGAACTTTCTATACATACTCATTGCCTCACTCTGATGTTACTTCAGCCATACACGAGCCCATGTTTGACCTACTGAACATTTTTCTGGAAAGTTAGTCCTCAGTTATAAACTTTTTATACATACATATTGACCCATTCTGATGATATGTCAGCCATAAAGTATTAGCATATTTGTCCTATGGACACATTTCTGGCAAATTAGTCCTCGATCATGAACGTTCTATACAGATTTATTGACTCCGTCTGATGTTACTTCAGCCATACAAAAGTCCATATTTGACCAACTCAACATATTTCTGGCCAATCAGTACTCGATTTTGAACTTTCTATACACACTTATTGACTTCTGATGTTACATCAGGCAGACAGTAGTCCATATTGGACCTACTGAACATATTTCTGGCTCAATCATGAATATTCAATACATACTCATTTCTTCTGATTTCAGCTATACTATAGTGCACATGTGACGTAATGAACATATTTCTGACCCAAGAGTCAGTTTTCATGAAATTTCATCATTCAGTCCTACTGATTTTACAACAGCCATACAGAAGTCCATATTTTACCTGCTGAACATATTTCTGGCCAAACATTACTCGATTTTGAACTTTCTATGCACACTTATTGACTTCTGACAGACAGTAGTCCATATTTGACATACTGAACATATTTCTGGCCTAATAGTCCTCGATAATGAACATTCTATAGATACTCAATCACTCCTTCTGATGATATGCACTTGAGACGTAATGGGCATATTTCTGGCCAAAGAGTACTCGATCATGAACTGTCAAAGCATGCTCATCTGTTCCTTTTGTTGTTACATTTGCTGTACAGAAGCCAATATTTGACCAACGGAACATACTTCTGGCCAATAAGTACTCGATTTTGAACTTTCTATATATACACATTACCTCTTTCTGGTGTTACAACAGGTATTCAGAAATCAATATTTAACCTACTGAACAAAATTCTGGCCAAGGACTACTGGATTTTGAACTTTCTATACACACTTATTGACTCGTTTTGTTGTTACATCAGACAGACAGTACTCCATATTTGACCTACTGAACATATTTCTGGCCAAAGAGTACTTAATCTTGAACTTTCTATAAACACGTGTTGACTACTTCTGATGTTACATCAGATATATAAAAGTCCATATTTGACCTAGTGAACATATTTCTGGCCAAAGAGTGTTCTATATTGAGCTTTCTATATATATATATATAGAAATATATACTCATCGCCTCATTCTGATGTTACATCAGCTAAGTCTATATTCAGAAGTCCATATTTGACCTAGTGAACATATTTTTGGCCAAAGTGTGCTTGATTTGTAAATTTCAATAGACACTTATTGACTCCTAATGTTACATCAGACAGACCAGATCAGATCCATTTTTGAACAACTGAAAATATTTCTGGCCAAAAAGACCCTGAATATGAACTTACCTTACACTCTCATAGACGTTACGTCAGACAGACAGTAGTCCAAAATTCTGATGTTATTGAACATTTTTCTGGCAAAAGAGACCTTGAGCATAAACTTTCTAATCATACTAATGAATCATACTCAGGAGTCAGTGATTACATTTAAAAAGTTCAAGATCGAATACTCTTGGGCAAGACATTTGTTTATTAGATCAAATATGGACTACTGTCTTTCTGATGTAGCATCAGAAGGAGTCAATAAGTCAGTATAGATAGTTCATGATTGAGGACTAGTTTTCCAGAATATGGGCTCATGTGTGGGTGAAGTAACACCAGATGGAGTCAATAGTAATGTATAAAAAGTTCATGATTGAGTACTCTTGACCCAGAAATATGTTAATTGGGTCAATTATTGTATACTGTATGGCAGATGTGACATAAGAAGGCATTTTGGAGTATAAGTAAAACGTTCAAGTTCAAGTATTCGTGCCAAAAGTATGTTAATTAGGTAAAATATGTACTACTGTCACTTGGATGTAACATCAGAAGGAATCAATGAGTCTGCACAGAAAGTTCAAGATCGAGTACTCTTTGGCCAGAAATATGTACTTTAGGTCAAATATGCAATAGTCTATGATATATTATCATCAGAAGGAGAGAATGAGTATGTATAAAAAGTTCATGATCGAGGACTAATTTGCCAGAGATATGTTCTGTAGGTCAAACATGTGCTCATGTATGGCTAAAGTAACATTAGAGTGAGGCAAAGAGTATGTATTGAAAGTACATGATTAAGGTCTCTGGTCAGAAATTTCTTCAGTAAATCAAATATGGATTTCTAAATGGCTGATGTGACATCAGATGGCATTAATGAGTATATAAATATAATGAGTATATAAATGTATAATAAGTTCAATATCGAATACTCTTTGGCCAGAAATATCTTCAGTCGGTCAAATTCTCTGGTTGATGTAACATCAGAAGGAGTCAATGTGTATGTATGTTATAATAATTTCTACTATGTACAACGTAATAAGTTAATTATTGTATGCAATGCAATGAAACAGTTAGATCATGCTCGGCGACTGTTGGGCCAGAAACATGTTCATTAGTTGAAATATGGACTACTGTCTCTCGGATATAACATGAAAAGGAGTCAATGAGTCTTTTTAGCTGTTCAAATTCAAGAACCCTTTTCCCTGTTATCTCTTCAATGCACAGACGTTATGAGTTAATTATATGTATTGCAATGCAACAGGACATTAACGGAATAAGTTAGTTCTTGTATACAATGCAAGGTTTATATGTTACTTGTATGCATTGCAATGTATTAGAACTTATTACCTATTTAATGTAGAAACCAAATGAATGTTATTGTTATTGTTCCCTCTTTAATGCACAACTAAATATATGTCATTTTAGTTCTTGTATACAATGCAGAGCAACAGCACCCGTGTTATGTGTTATCTGCTCATTGCACAAGGGAATAAGTTAGTTTTCTATACAATGCATGAGGAAATAATGCCATATGCTGTTAGGTCTTGTATTGATGGCAATGCGACCACGCCTGTTATTTTCTCATTCATTGCAACACCACATACGTTATGTGTTTTCTCTTCGATGCATAAGGAATAAGTTAGTTCTTGTATACAATGCAATGAAACAGCACATATGTTATAATAATTTCTTCTATGTACAACGTGATAAGTTAATTAATGTATGCAATGCAATGAAACAGTTCTTGACGCATTGCAATGCAATAGCATTTGCGATTTGTTTCTCTTCAATGCACAACGGATGAGTTAGTTCGTGTATACAAATCAAGGAAACACTGCATAACTTACATGTTATTATGTTATAATAATTTCGTTGCACAGAGCAAAAAGTTAACTACTGGAATGCATAACAGATGAGTTAGTTCATTCTTCGCAACATCACATATATGTTATATGTTATCTCTTCATTGCATAAGGAATAAGTTCATTCTTGTAATACAATGTACATAACAGTAAATGACTTACATGTAGCAAGGCAGCAGCACATTACCTTATTTTAAATTCTATGCATAGCGTAATAAGTTAACATTTGTATGCAATGCACTGAAACAGTTTGTTCTTGTATGCAACGCAGTGCAACAAGCACCTTGTATATATGTATGCATTGCAATGCAACAAAACATGTGCTACCTCTTTAATGCACAACGAATGTCATTTTATTTCTTGTATGTAAACATTTTGTTAATAATTATGAGAGTCATTTCTTGCATGCAATGCAGTGCAACAAGCACCTGTCATGTTATTTCTTCAGTGCAATGCAAAAGCCCATAGAAGTGGCCAATGCAAAACTCTACGAGTTAGTTCTTATGTGCATTGCAATGCTCAACGGTAAAAACAGCGCATACGTTATATGTATTCTGCCATGCATTTAATGCAACAGCAAATATGTTATGAGTTAACTCCACCGCATAACTGATTGTTAGATCGTGTATGAAATGCAATGCCCATATGTTATCTCTTCAATGCACAAACGAAATGAGTTAGTTCATTCATCACAACACGATATATTTTATACATATGTTATCTCTTCAATGCATAATGAATAAGTTAGTTTTTGTATACAATGCAAGGAAACAGTGCTTACATGTTAGTTCTTGTATTTACTGCAATGTAACAGCATGTGTAATTTGTTTTGTCTTCAATGCAGAAAGAGTTCTTGTCTGCAACTCGGTGCAACAAGCACCTGTCATGTGTTATCTCTTCACTGCACAACTGATTAAGTTACTGCAATGCAATGCACATTATGTGTTATCTCATCAATGCATATGGAACAAGTTATTTCTTGTATACAAATCAAGGAAACAGTGCAAAACTTACATGTTGCAATGCAACAGCACATACGTTATAATAATTTCTTTGCACAGAGCAAAAAGTTAACTGCTGCTATGCATAACAGATGAGTTAGTTCATTCTTCGCAACACCACATATATGTTATGTGTTATCTCTTTATTGCATAAGGAATAAGTTCATTCTTGTAATACAATGCAAGGAAACAGTACATAGCCTACATGTTAGTTCTTGTATGCATTGCAATGCCACAGCACCTATGTTATATTAATTTCTTCTATGCACAACGTATGCACAACGTAATAAGTTATTTATTGCATGCAATGCAATGAAACAGTAATTTCTTGTATTTATTGCAAAGCAACAGCATGTGTGATTTGTTTTCTCTTCAACGCACCTAGGAATGAGTTAGTTCTTGTATGCAATACAGTGCAACAAGCAGCTGTCATGCGTTATCTCTTCACTGCACTGCACAACGGATTAAGTTACTGCAATGCAATGCAATGTTATACGTTATATCTTCAATGTATGAGGAATAAGTTAGTTCTTGTATACAATGCAAGGAAACAGTGCATAACTTACATGTAGCAAGGCTGCAGCACATTACGTTATATTAAATTCACAGCGTAATAAGTTAACTATTTGTATGCAATGCACTGAAACAGTTTGTTCTTGTATGCAACGCAGTGCAACAAGCATATTGTATGTATGTATGCATTGCATTGCAACAAAACATATGTGTTACCTCTTTAATGCACAAAGAATGTCATTTTATTTCTTGTATGTAAACATTTTGTTAATAATTATGAGAGTTATTTCTTGCATGCAACGCAGTGCAACAAGCACCTGTCATGTTATTTCTTCAGTGCAATGCAAAAGCCCATAGAAGTGGCCAATGCAAAACTCTACGAGTTAGTTCTTGTGTGCATTGCAATGCTCAACGGTAAAACAGCGCATTCGTTATATGTATTCTGCCATGCATTTAATGCAACAGCAAAATATGTCATGAGTTAACGCCACCGCATAACGGATTGTTAGATCGTGTATGAAATGTGTAACGCAGAGTTGAAATGTTGTTGCCCAGAAAAAACAAATGTGTAGAGCTCGAGGAAATGATGCACGTGAGGCGAGGGCTGGCGTGTATTTTCCCCGGGGTTTAATAAAATGACTTGTACATTGTCACACTCGTCCGCATACATGGGGATGAGTGAGAGAAAAGGATCCAAATAAACATTCAACTTAGGTCACAAATAGAAAAAGGAAAATAAAAGGGAAAAGAGTACAAAGTCGATAGAGCGGTTATCTCTTCTCCTGCTCACCGTTCACGTTCTCTTACAGACGCACACACTCAGTGCACATGCGCAGTTCACAATCTACCACAAATTATTGTAAATGCTCTAAGTGACCGTTACAAATGCAATGTCCATATGTTATCTCTTCAATGCACAAACGAAATTAGTTAGTTCATTCATCGCAACACGATATATTTTATACATATGTTTTATACATACATCTCTTCAATGCATAATGAATAAGTTAGTTTTTGTATACAATACAAGGAAACAGTGCTTACATGTTAGTTTTTGTATTTATTGCAATGTAACAGCATATGTGATTTGTTTTGTCTTTAGTGCAGCAAGGAAAGAGTTCGATCTTGTCTGCAACTCGGTGCAACAAGCACCTGTCATGTGTTATCTCTTCACTGCACAACTGATTAAGTTACTGCAATGCAATGCACGTTATGTGTTATCTTATCAATGCATAACGGATGAGTTAGTTCGTTCTTCTCAGCAAAACAAATGTGTTATGACTTCAGTGCGTAAGGAATAAGTTAGTTCTTATATATAAGGCAAAGAAACAGTACAAAACTTTGCACATTATGTTATATTAATTTCTTATATGCACAGCGTAATAAGTTATTTATTGTATGCAATGCAATGAAACTGTTCTTGTGTTTATTGCAATGCAACAGCATATGTGATTTGTTTTGTCTTCAATGCACAAAGGAAAGAGTTCGATCACGTATGCAACGCAGTGCAACAAGCATGACGTGTTATCTCTTCACTGCAAAACGGATTACTGCAATGCACATGATATGAGTTATCTCAGTGCATAACGGTTAACTTAGTTCATTCATCGCAACACCAAATATGTTATGTGTTATCTCTTCAGTGCGTAAGGAATAGGGTAGTTTTTGTATACAGTGTGAGGAAAAAGTGCATAACTTACATGTTAATTCTTGTATAAATTGCAATGCAACAGCACATTTTATATTAATTTCTACGCACAACGTAATAAGTTAGTTATTGTATGCAGTGTAATGAAACAGTTCTTGATGCATTGCAATACAACAACATGTGTGATTTGTTTTTTCTTCAATGCCAAAGGAAAGAGTTAGTTCTTGTAGCAACGCAGTGCAACAAGCCCTTGTACGTTATATGTATTCTTTCATGCACTGACATGCAACAGCATATATGTTGTGTTATGTCTTCACCGCATAACTGATAGTTAGATCGTGTATGAAATGCAGTGCACATATGTTATCTCTTCAATACAATGCAATGAAAATGTACGTAATGCAATGAAACAGTTAATTTGCCCTAATGGACAAATTTCTGGCAAATTAGTCCCCCTGATAATAATTGCAATGCAACAGCACATATGTTATATTAATTTCTTCTATGCGCAACGTAATAAGTTAATTATTGCAATGCAATGAAACAGTTCTTGTATTTATTGCAATGCAACATCATAGGTGATTTGTTTTCTCTTCAATGCACAAAAGAAAGAGTTAGTTCTTGTATGCAATGCAGTGCATCAAGCACCTGTCATGTGTTATCTCTTCACTGCAAAACGGATTAAGTTACTTCAGTGAAATGCACGTTATGTGTTATCTCTTCAATGCATAACGGATATGAGTTGCTATTCATTCATAGCAACACCAAAAATGTTATGTTATGTCTTCAGTGCATAAGGAATAAGTTAGTTATTGTATACAATGCAATGAAACATTGCATACCTCATATGTACGGAATAAGTTAGAGCTACTATGTTATGCAATAGCACTATGTTATCTTTTAGTGATTGTATTTATAGCACGTATGTTATGTGTTTTCTCTTCTACTATTGGCTCCTTTTGATATAACATCAGCCATAGAGTATTGCTTATTTGACCTAATGGACATATTTCTGGTCAAAGAGTATTCAAACTTGAAATTTCTATACATATACTCATTGACTCTTGATAATACGTCATCCATAGAGTATTATCCAATACAATATTATCCAGTATTATCCAATTCAACCCAATGAACATATTTCTTTTTATTTATTACTATTGACTCATGATGTTCTTCACCCATTCAAAAATCCATATTAGACCTACTTACATTTTTTTCTGTCAAAACAGTCCTCGAAGATTAACTTTCTAAACATACTCGTTACCTCAATCTAATGTTACTTCAGCCATATAGAAGTCCATTTTTGACCAAGTGAACATATATCTGGCCCAAGAGTACTTGATCATGAACTCTATATATACTCATTGACTCCAGCCAGACAGTAGTCTATATTAGACCTAATCAACATGTTTCTGTCCCATAAATCCTCGATCATGACCTTCTGTACATACTCATTGCCTCACTCTGATGTTACTTCAGCCATACATGTGCCATATTTTACCTACTGAACATATTTACATACTCACTGACTCCTGATTTACGTAAGCCATATATTACTGACCTAATGGCTATATTTCTGGCCCAAGAGTCCTTGACCTCAACTTTCTTTACAAACTCATTGACTCCTTCTAATGTTAAATCAGACAGACAGTAGTCCATATTTGACATAATTAACATATTTCTGGGACAAGAGTACTCGATCTTGAACTTTCCATACATATTTACTGACTCATTCTGATGTTACATCAGAAGAACAGTAGTCCATTTTAGACCTGCTTAAATGTTTTCTGTCCCAAGAGTACTTGATCATGAACTTTCTATACATACTCATTGACTCCATCTGATGTTAGATCATAAAGACAGTAGTCCATTAGATTTGCTTAATTTTTTTCTGTCCCAAGAGACCCTGATCATTAACTTTTTATACATACACATTGACTGCTTCTGATGATACGTTAGTCATAGAGCAGTGGTTCCCAAACTTTTTAGCGTGGAGTACCCCCTGAAGGGATTACCATCCTTCTGCGTACCCCCTCTCTTCCACTTAGACTGCAGTCACACCTTTACCATTAAGGGACAAAATTTGCCCCCTAAATTGATTTTCCAGTGCATATTTTTACCTTTATGAATAACTTAAATAATAATTAAATAAATAAATAATGAATAAATAATGTTTTAAACAAAAATGTTCAATAAGAAATATTCAATGATGGTAAAACTAAAGTAAAATTAAACTAAAGTAAAACTTTTAAATATTAAACTGAAACCGCCAGTAGGTGGTAGCAAGTCACTGTTTTTATGAGTGAGTCAGCGAGTCATTCATTCAATAACGAAGCAAGTGGCTGTAAATGAATCATTGACTCTCACGATTCGTCCAAAGCCGCCGAATTGTTCGCGAAACACAGACGTGTTGTGCTTCTGCTGTGGTTTTCGTTAGAACTATTATTTCATTGCAAAACAGAGTAAATACTGACAGTACTCTGTTTAAAATGTACGTTTTGTTTTTTGACCTGTTGTATAATAATGTCACGTTTGCAGTCAAGTGGGTATTTGGGAACAATTGCATTCTTGCTCGTTATCGTTAAATACAAGAACTCACACAAGGTATGTTTTTGTATCGGAGAAATTAATCCACTGTTTGTGTCTATTTGTTCTTCATGCAAGTAAGTGCTAAATCCCCACTTTTAGTTAATCTAGTAATTTGGCGCGATTTAAGGCAGCAGACTGCAGAATTAAATGAACTACTCAGCATTTTGTTCGCATATCCCCTTTTGTCACCTCAAGTACCCCAGTTTGGGAACCACTGTCATAGAGTATTGGATATTTGACCTAATGGATATATTTCTGGCCCAAAAGTATTAGTCTCTGAACTTTTTATACATTTCTATTCACTCCTTCTGATGTTACTTCTCCCATGCAGAAGACAATATTAGACCTACTGAACATTTTTTCTGGCAAATTAGTCCTCAATCATGAACTCTCTATACATACTCATTGACTCCATCTGATGTTAGATCAGCCAGACAGTAGTCCATATTAGACCTAGGCCTACTGAACATTTTTCTGGCAAATTAGTCCTCAATCATGAACTTTCTATACATACTTATTGACTCAATATGATGGTAGATCAGCCAGACAGTAATCCATATTAGACCTACTGAACATATTTCTGGCCAAAGAGTATTTGATCTTGAACTTTCTATACATAATCATTGACTCCTAATGTTACATCAGACAGACAGTAGTCCATATTTGGCATACTGAACATATTTCTTGCCCAAAAGTACTTGAGCTAGAAATTTCCACACATATTTCATTGACTCCTGATTTTGGTTCAGCCATACAGCAGTCCATATTAGACCTACTTAAACGTTTCTGTCCCAACAGTCCTTGATCATGAACTTTCTTTACAGACTCATTGACTCCTTCTGATGATACGTCAGATGATACGTTTGATTTTTTTAACCTAACGGACATATTTCTGGCAAATTAGTCCTCGATCATGAACTCTCTATACATACTCATTGACTCCATCTGATTTTAGATGTGCCAGACAGTAGTCCATATTAGACCTACTGAACATATTTCTGGCCCAAGAGTACTTGATCTTGAACTTTCTATACATACTCTGACTACTTCAGCCATACATGAGCCCGTGTATGACCTACTCAACATATTCCTGCAAAATTAGTTCTTAATCATAAATCTTTTTATGTAATAACACATTGACTGCTTCTGATGATACGTCAGCCATAGAGTATTGCATATTTGACATAAACTACATATTTTTGGCCAAAGATTGCTCGATCTTGAAATTTTTTATACATTACTATTGACTTCTTTTTATTATACGTCAGTCATAGAGTATTGCATATTTGACCTAATGGACACATTTCTGGCACATTTCTTAGTCATGAACTTTCTATACATACTCATTGTCTTCATCTGATGTTAGATCATTGAGACAATAGTCCATATTAGATCTACTGAACATATTTCTGGCCAAAGAGTACTCTATCTTGAACGTTTTATACTTTAGTATTGACTCCTTCTGATTATACTTCAGCCATAGATTACTGCATATTTTTTCTAGAAAAGTTAGTCTTCAATCATGATGTTTTTATACATACACACTGAATCATTCTGACGATATGTCAGCCATAGAGTATTGCATAGTTGTCCTAATGGACTTATTTCCAGCAAATTAGTCCTCAATCATGAGCTTTCTCTATATGCTCATTGACTCCATCTCATGTTAGATCAGTCAGACAGTAGTCCATATTTGACATAATGAATAATATTCATATATATTTCTGGCCCAAGTTTATTCAATCTTGAACTGTCTATACATATTCGTTGACTCCTTCTGATGTTACATCAGAAGAACCGTACACCATATTAGACCTACTTAAATTTTTTTTGTCCCAAGAGTCCTTGATCATGAACTTTCTATACATACTCATTGATTCAATCTCATGTTAGATCAGTCAGACAGTGGTCCATATTTGACTGAGAGAACATTTTTCTGACCAATGAGTACTCAATCATGAACTTTCTATACAGATTCATTGACTCCTTCTGATGTTACATCAGCCATACACAAGTCCATATTTGACCAACTCAACATATTTCTGGCCAGAGTACACAATCTTGAACTTTCTATATATAATCAGCCTTACAATAGTGCATAATTGATGTAATAAACATATTTCTGACCCAAGAGTCGTTGATCATGAAATTTCATAACATAATCATTCAGTCCTGCTGATTTTACAACAGCCATACAAAAGTTCCATATCTGACCAACTGAACATATTTGACCCAATGAACATATTTCTAGCAAAAGAGTACTCGATCTTGTACATTCTATACACACTTATTGACTCCTTCTGATATTACATCAGACATATTTCTGACCAAAGAGTTTTCGATATTGAACTTTTTATATTGACACCTTCTGATCTTAGACTAGCCAGACAGTAGTCCATATTAGACCTACTGAACATATTTCTGGCCAAAGAATCCTTGATCTTGAACTTTCTATATATACTCATTGTCTCTTTCTGACGTTACATCAGCTATATAGAAGTCCATATTTGACCTACTGAACATATTTCTGGCCAAAGAGACCCTGAACATGAACTTCCTGTACATAATCATAGACTCCTTCTTATGTTAAATACAGAGGTCCATATTTGACCTACTGAACATATTTCTGGCCAATAAGAACTCGATCTTGAACTCTCTATTTCTACTCATTGACGCCATCTGATGATACATCAGCAATAGAATAGTCCATATGTGACCTAATGAACATATTTCTGGCTGAAGAGTACTTGATCTTGAACTTTCTTTATATACTCTTTGCCTCTTTCTGATGCTATATAACCCATACAGAAGTCCATATTTGACCTACTGAACATATTTCTGGCCTAAATGTTGTTGGTCATGAACTTTCTATACAGATTAATTGACTCCTTCTGATGTTAAATCAGCCATACAGAAGTCCATATTTGACCTACTAAACATATTTCTGGCCAAAGAGAACTCGATCTTGAACTGTCTATACATACTCTTTGCCTCTTTCTGATGTTAGATCACCCATACAAAAGTCCATATTTAACCCACTGAACATATTTCTGGCCCAAATGTCATTGATCATGAACTTTCTATGCATACTCATTAACTCCTTCTCAGTCAGCCACACAGTAGTCCACATCTGATAAAGTGAACATATTTCTGGCCAAAGAATACTCAATCTTGAACTTTTTATACATACTTTCTGGCCAAAGAGACCCTGAACATGAACTTTCTGTACAAAATCATAGACTTCTTCTGATGTTAAATCAGCCATACAGAAATCCATATTTGACCTACTGAACATATTTCTGGCCAAACAGTACTCGATTTTGAACTTCCTATACACACTCATTGACTTCTTCTGATGTTACATCAGATAGACAGTAGTCCATATTGGACCTACAGAACAGATGTCTGGCTCAATCATGAACATTCAATACATACTCATTGACTTCTTCTGATTTCAACTATACAATAGTGCACATGTGACGTAATGAACATATTTCTGACCCAAGAGTCGTTGTTCATGAAATTTTAAAGTCATTCAATCCAACTGATTGTACAACAGCTACACACGTCCATATTTGACCAACTGAACATATTTCTAGCAAAAGAGTACTCGATCTTGAACTTTCTAAACACACTTATTGACTCCTTCTGATGTTACATCAGACATATTTCTTGCCAAAGAGTTTTCGATATTGAACGTTTTATATTGACGCCTTCTGATGTTAGACAGTAGTCCATATTGGACCTACTGAACATAGTTCTGGCCCAAGAGTCCTCAATCATGAACATCCAATACATTGTCATTGACTCCTTCTGATTTCAGCTATACAATAGTGCTCATGTGACGTAATGAACATATTTCTGACCCAAGAGTCGGTTTTCATGAAATTTCATCATTCAGTCCTACTGATTTTACAACAGCCATACAGAAGTCCATATTTGACCAACTGAACATATTTCTGGGCCAAAGAGTACTTCATCTTGAACTTTCTATATATACTCATTAACTCCTTCTGGTGATACATCAGTCATACAGTAGTCCATGTTGAACCACTGAACATATTTCTGGCCAAAAAGTACTTGATCATGAACCTTCATAACAGACTCATTGATTCCTTTTGTGGTTACCTCTACCATACAGAAGCCCATATTTGACCTACTGAACATATTTCTGGCCTAATAGTCCTCGATAATGAACATTCTATAGATACTCAATGACTCCTTCTGATGATATGCATTTGAGACGCAATGAGCATATTTCTGGCCAAAAAGTACTCAATCATGAACTATCAAAACATACTCATCGGTTCCTTTTGTTGTTACATCTGCTGTACAGAAGCCAATATTTGACCAACTGAACATATTTCTGACCAAAAAGTACTTGATTTTGAACTTTCTATATATATATTCATTGCCTCTTTCTGGTGTTACAACAGGTATTCAGAAGTCAATAAATTTTCTATAGACACTTATTGACTCCTTCTAATGTTACAACAGTAGTCCATTTTTGAACAACTGAAAATATTTCTGGCCAGAGTCCCTGAATATGAACTTACTTTACACTCTCATAGACGTTACATCAGACAGACAGTAGTCCAAAATTCTGATGTTATTGAACATATTTCTGGCAAAAGAGACCTTGATCATGAACTTTCAAATCATACTAATTGTCGTCTTACCAGCCATGGTACTGAACATGATACTGAACATATTTTGGCCAAAGAGTACTGAAGTAACATCAGAATAAGGCAAAGAGTACGTATAGAAAGTTCAAGATCAAGTGCTCTTGAGCCAGAAATATGTTCTTCAGGTCCAATATAGACTACTGTCTGTCTGATGTAACATCAGAAGGAGTCAATGAGTCTGTATGGAAAGTTCATTATCAAGGATTAATTTGCCAGAATTATGTTCAGTAGATCAAAAATGGGCTCATATATTGCTGAAGTAGAATTAAAAGTGAGCCAATCAGTATATAATGAAAGTTCATGATCAAAGACAGAAAAAAATTAAGTAGGTCTAATATGGACTTCTGTATGGCAGAAATAAAATCAGAAGGAGTCAATGAGTACATATAAAAAGTTCAAGATCGAATACTCTTGGTAAAGAAATTTGTTCATTAGATCAAATATGGACTACTGTCTGTCTGATGTAACATCAGAAGGAGTCAATAAGTCAGTATAGAAAGTTCATGATTGAGGACTACTTTGCCAGAATATGGACTCATGTGTGGGTGAAGTAACATCAGATGGAGTCAATAGTAATGTATAAAAAGTTCATGATTGAGTACTCTTGGGCCAGAAATATGTTAATTGGGTCAATTATAGTATACTGTATGGCAGATGTGACAGAAGAAGGCATCTTGGAATATAAGTAAAACATTCATGTAATGTTCAAATATGTACTACTGTCTCTCGGATGTAACATCAAAAGGAATTAATGAGTCTGTACAGAAAGTTCAAGATCGAGTACTCTTAGGCCAGAAATATGTTCATTAGGTCAAATAAGGACTAATGTCTGGCTTATCCAACATCAGATAGAGTCAATATGAATGAGTATGAATAGGAAGTTCATGATCAAGGACTAATTTGCCAGAAATATGTTCAGCAGGTCTAATATGGGTGAAGTAACATCAGAAGGAGTCAATAGTAATGTATGAAAAGTTCAAGATCGAGTACTCTTTGGCCAGAAATATGTCCTTTAGGTCAAATATGCAATACTCTATGGCTGACGTTTCATCAGAGGAGACAATGAGTATGTATAAAAAGTTCATGATTGAGGACTAATTTGCCAGAGATATGTTCTGTAGGTCAAACATGGGCTCATGTATGGCCCAGCAAAGGAGGCAAAGAGTATGTAGAAAGTACATGATTTAGGACTTTTTATTTAGGAATTTTTAAAATTTGTTCAGTAAATCAAATATGGATTTCTAAATGGCTGATGTGACATCAGAAGGTGTTAATGAGTATATATAATAAGTTCAATAACGAATACTCTTTGGCCAGAAATATCTTCAGTCGGTCAAATATGGACTACTCTCTGGCTGATGTAACATCAGAAGAGTATGTATAGAAAGTTCATGCTCGACGACTGTTGGGCCAGAAATATGTTCATTAGTTCAAATACGGACTACTGTCTCTCAGATATAACATGAAAAGGAGTCAATTTAGCTGTTCAAGTTCAAGAACCCTTTTACCTGTTATCTCTTCAATGCACGAAATGAGTTAATTATATTTATTGCAATGCAACAGGATTAACGGAATAAGTTAGTTCATGTATACAATGCAAGGTTTATATCTTACTTCGTGTATGCATTGCAATGCATTAGAACTCATGTATTACCTATTTAATGCCAAAACCAAATGAATGTTATTGTTTTAATGCAATGCAAGGCTTGTTTTTGTATGCAATGCAGTACACCAGCACCTGTGTTATGTGTTAACTGAACAATGCAAAATTAAATAAATTAGTTCATGTATACAGTGCATAGATCATATGTTATTCATCACCGCACAATGGATTAAATTAGATAGTGTATGCAGTGCAATACAAAAGCTCATACCTTGTGTGTTTATCTCTGTTATCTCTTTAATGCACAACGGTACAAGTTAGTTCTTGTGTACAATGTGACGAAAAAGCACCTACCCTATATGTATTCTTTATGCATTGCAAAGTAACAGCACAATATGTTACTTCTTTAATGCACAACGAAATAAGTTTATAAGTTAGAATTTTGAATGCAATGCAATTGCAACAGAATATGTTGTGTGTTATCTCTTCTGAAATGTAATGCACATATGGTATATCTTCAATGCACAAACGAAAATATTTAGTTATTGTATTTATTGCAATGCAATGGGGCATATGGCATGTGTTATCGTTTCTATTCACATCGTGCTAAGTTAGATATGTGTTATCACTTCAGTGGACAAAGAATGTTTAATTTCATTGTTCTTTTATACAATACAAGGAAATATTGCATGCTTACCTGCAATGCAACAGAACATACTTGTTACCTTTTTAATGCACAACGAAATATGTTATGTCATTTTAGTTCTTGTATACAATGTAGAGCAACAGCACCCGTGTTATGCGTTACCTTCTGATTTTATTTCAGCCATACAGAAGTCCATATTAGACCTACTTAATTTTTTTCATTGCACAAGGGAATAAAGTTAGTTTTGTATACAATGCATAATGCCATATGCTGTTAGGTCTTGTATTGATGGCAATGTAACCACGCCTGTTATCTCTCATTCATTGCAACACCACATACGTTATGTGTTTTCTCTTCAATGCATAAGGAATAAATTAGTTCTTGTATACAATGCAATGAAAACAGTGCATAACTTACATGTTGCAATGCAACAGCAGATATGTTATAATAATTTATTTTATGCACAACGTGATACGTTAATTATTGTATGCAATGCAACAGTTCTTGATGCATGTCCTTTGTTATCTCATCACTGCACAACTGATTAAGTTACTGCAATGCAATGCACGTTATGTGTTATCTCATCAGTGCATAACGGATGAGTTAGTTCGTTCATCTCAGCATCTCATCTCAGTAATATGTTGTGTTATCACTTCAATGCATAAGGAATAAGTTAGTTCTTGTATATAAGGCAAGGAAACAGTACATAACTTACATGTTGCAATGCAACAGCATATATGATTTGTTTTGTCTTCAATGCACAAAGGAAAGAGTTAGATCTTGTATGCAGCACAGTGCAACAAGCACCTGTCATGTTATCTATTCACTGCAAAACGGATTAAGTTATTGCAATGCACATGATATGTGTTATCTCAATGCATAATGGATAAGTTAGTTCATTCATCGCAACACCAAATATGTTATGTGTTATCTCTTCAGTGCATAAGGAATAGGTAGTTTTTGTATACAGTGCAAGGAAAAAGTGCATAACTTACATATTAATTCTTGTATAAATTGCAATGTTATATTAATTATGTTATATTATGTTATATTAATTTCTTCTATGCACAACGTAATAAGTTAGTTATTGTATGCAATGCAATGAAACAGTTCTTGTATTTATTGCAATTCAACAGCATATGTGATTTGTTTTCTCTTCAATGCACAAAGGAATGAGTTAGTGCTTGTATGCAATGCAGTGCAACATGCACCTGTCATGTGTTATCTCTTCACTGCACAACGGATTAAGTTACTGCATTGCAATGCACGTTATATGTTATCTCTTCAATGCATAAGGAATAAGTTAGTTCTTGTAAACAATGCAAGAAAACAGTGCATAACTTACATGTTGCAAGGCAGCAGTACATTATGTTATATTAAATTCTATGCACAGCGTAATAAGTTAACTATTTGTATGCAACGCACTGAAACAGTTTGTTCTTGTATGCAACTCAGTGCAACAAGCACCTTGTATGTATGTATGCATTGCAATGCAATGAACATATGTGTTACTTCTTTAATGCACAACAAATCATTTTAGTTCTTGTATGTAAACATTTTGTTAATAATTATGAGAGTTATTTCTTGCATGCAACGCAGTGTTATTTCTTCAGTGCAATGTGATTTGTTTCTCTTCAATACACAAAGGAAAGAGTTTTATTTCTTGTATGCAACACAGTGCAATAAGAACCTGTCAATTAATCTCTTTACTGCAAAACAGATTTAGTTACTGCAATGCAATGCTCATGTTATATGTTATCTCTTCAATGCATAAGGAATAAGTTAGTTATTGTATGTAAAGCAAAGAAAACAATACATAACTTACATGTTAGTTCTTGTATGCATTGCAATGCAACAGCACTTATGTTATATTAATTTCTTCTATGCACAACGTAAGAAGTTAATTATTGTAAGCAGTGAAATGAAACAGCTCTTGTATTTATTGCAATGCAACAGCTTATGTGATTTGTTTTCTCTTCGATGCAAAAAGGAAAAAGTTTGTTCTTGTATGCAATGCAGTGCAACAAGCAACTGTCATGTGTTATTGTTTCACTGCACAAGTTACTGCAATGCAATGTACATCTTTTGTGTTTTCTCTTCAATGCATAAGGAATAAGTTCGTCCTTGTATACAATGCAAGGAAAACAGTGCATAACTTGTTCTTGTATACATTGCAATGCAACAGCACATATGTTATATTAATTTCTTCTATGCACAGCGTAATAAGTTAACTATTGTATTAAAGTTAAGTATTGTATGCAGTGCAATGAAACAGTTCTTGTATTTATTGCAATGCAACAGCATATGGAAAGATTTCGATATATCTTTATGACATGAAATTTGTAAGTAATTTTACGTTTTAGTGCCATAATTATGTCAATATTGTGCGTTTTAGCACCTTTCTAAACATACAAAAATGTACGTTTTGTGTCTTTGAAAGTTACGTATTACAGTTTTTCTCAATTGCTTAAACACATTTCATGAAACTATGCCTCGTATTCTCAAAACAGTAAACACAAATCCATAATGTCTCACCCAATTCCCCAAATTTTCAGGTCAAAATGAAGCTCTACACTCAAAACCATTCACTCTTGCTGAAAAACCAAACTTTGCCCTCAGACATCACACACAAGCCCTCAAAAACACGCACACCACAACATAGTCTTACACACTGGTGCAATAAATTCAAAACAACATTTCCAACATTGCTTGTGGTTCCCCCCCCTCAAAAACCTTTTCACATGATGAACACAAAAGACACAACCAATGTATACATTGCACATTTTTATTCATTTATAACACAGTAAAAAAATAAAAATGATAAAATAATTAATAAAAATAAAAATTATTCTGCCTCAGCAGCTCTTTGGTCTGGGTCAAGCCAGAGAATCTCATCCACATCACAACTGGCCCTAGCCGGGCAGCGGGGGTAAAATCCTCTACATGACTGCCTGATCCACCCCTGGCACGCATATGTCTAGGCAGGCTTCTTCCATGGCCTGGAGGAGGTGAACACTTTATCATTCATCTTGTCCAATGTAGGCCATATACTTCAAGAAATGTACAACATGTTATATGAAAATAGGCCAATGCAAGTTATTAACACATTACAGTGTGTGTATCATGTCATATTTTACTCACCCATTTGGTCCCTATATGGTCAAGAAAATCCGAGCCGAATTGGGTAGAGTGTAAATAGTTCGGCTCATCATTAGGCTATCCCATATGAGAAAGAATTGGTGTACATAGGCCTAATAGTAGGCTACATCAAAATTTACAGTAAAAAATGTTCAGCAGCCAATAACATTGCATTACACTGTTCTATAACACACCCACCTTTAATCAATGAGAAACTCCAGCATGAATTTGGGCAAGGAGTATGACGACTCATTCTGTATTATAGCCATATGTAAATGTCATGGAACGATATAAAAATCGTCCAGCAAAACGTTAAAACTTTATTTGACGCATTACACATTAGTGTAACAGTTTATAAAAAGGTTTTGGGCCTCATTTATAAAGCGTGCGTACGCACAGATTTGATCTTAGAGTGTGCATACGCTTGCACGCCAACTCTCATAACTAGGCTGAATCCAGCTTCTTATTGACGCTATCCTTAAAAGACGCGACGCTTCCGCGTTTTTAGCTTCTTATTCACGCTCAACTTAGGGACCGTGCGGTTTTTCTCTTTTTCACGCTTTTTAAGGGATTGTGTTGCTTTTTGTGTCTATTTTCAGATTTAAAGGAAAATAAAATATTTTGAAATGCAAATAACACATCATGATATATCAGCGAAAATAGACTGCAAAAATATAAAGGCACATACAATATAATCACAGTATTCTTTATTTACTGAACCGTGTGGTTGTTCTCTTATTCACGCTTTTTAGGGACCCTGTTATTATTGTGTCTACTTTCAGAAAAGAATAATATACTATTTTTAAATGTAAATAACACCGAAATATCAGTGAAAGTTACTGTAAAATTACAAAGGTATATAAAAAACAATTACACCATTCTTATGCGTTATGATGTTATGGACTAATGAAATTGACAAAACGTGACAGTACAGTTGAAGAGCCATTGCATCGTTGGCCCAGTTGGGGGTGCTATATCTCAGCTAATGTTTAGGGTGCGTTAAAAGTTTGGGAATAAGGCCTCAGTGCAACTTTTAACGCACCCTCAAAGACAGCTGAGATATAGCGCCTCCAATTGAGGCAATGCAAATTGTCCTTTAACTGTAGGCTATTGTCACATCTGTCAAACTCATAGATCCATAACATCATAATGCTACAATAAAAATGTCTGAAAATTAGATTGGTCACAGTCAAGTGACCAATAATGAAATTTCTCCTGTAACTGTATTGTCACATCTGTCAAATTCATGGGTCCATAACTTCACAATGCTACAGTAAAAGTGTCTGAACATTTGAATGGTGACAGGCAATTGCCCTCAGTGAAACTTTTAACGCACCCTCAACATTAGCTGAGATATAGCACCCCCAACTGGGCCAATGATGCAATGGCTCTTCTAACTGTACTGTCACGTTTTGTCAATTTCATGAGTCCATAACATCATAATGCTAGAGTAAAAATGTCTAAAAATCTGGATGATGATATAGTTAAGCACACCGGGCATAAGACACCAGTGAAATTTTAACGACCCCAAATGGGCCAACAATGTGATGGCTCTCCAAACTGTAGTGTGAGATTGGGTCCATAACTTCAAAATGGTACAGTAACCAACAATGCAAGGGCTCTTTCATTTCATTGCAATTTAATTCACATTCACTTGTATAACGCTTTTCACTATACATTTTTCAAAGCAGCTTTACAGAAAATGCATGTTTCTATGTGACAAAAACATAATAGTCTTTTATGAGATGATATCAGAAAGTACAGTTGTAAGATATTACAAATTGTAGTATTTACAACTATCATATTCTTTTAAGCAAAAGTAGTGTGCATGTAAAGCAATGATAACATGATCATTTTGTATAATCATCCGTGTTTGATGTTCTGGAGTCCTTCATCTGAAGTCTTCATAAGAGGCTGGATCCAAGCTGGAGCTGGTATAGTCTCTAGTTACCTTGTGATATTGAAATCTGTAATATTTGCTTGAATTATTTTTTATTCAATTGATTCATTAATGCATTCAAAGGAAGACATGTGCAATAAGAATGATGTAATTGTTTTTATATACCTTTGTAATTTTACAGTAATTTCACTGATATTTTGGTATTATTTACATTTCAAAATAGTTTATTATTCTTTTCTGAAAATAGACACAATAATAACAGGGTCCCTAAAAAGCGTGAATAAGAGAAAAACCACACGGTCCCTTAAGTTGAGCTGATGACATGTTCAATAAACAAAGAATACTGTAATTATGTTTTATGTGCCTTTATATTTTTGCAGTCTATTTTCGCTTATATATCATGATGTGTTATTTGCATTTCAAAATAGGCACAAAAAGCAACACAATCCCTTAAAAAGCGTGAAAAAGAGAAAAACCGCACGGTCCCTAAGAAGCTAAAAACGCGGAAGCGTCGCGTCTTTTAAGGTGGACCGGATAGCGTCAATAAGAAGCTGCGAATAAGAAGCTGGATTCAGCCTCGTCTTTTAGCCTCGTCTTTTACTTGTCAGATTACTGCAAGTTTTTTTTAAATCTAAGCTATTCTTGCAGCTCGCCATTCTAAATTAAAGGATTTGGGCTGGATTTGCCGATAACGTTGTCTCTTAGCGCGCTACGAAGACTCTAAAGTATACCTTAACTGAAGATATTCCTTTTCTAGGCGTGTTCCCCGAACTATACGGAGGTCGCTTAAGTGCGACATTATCAGGTGCTGTCCATGGCGCTGGTGCTGAATGGACTATATCAAAGCCACTGGAAGGCAAGCCTGCAACCTTTAGCCAAAAAAGCGTAACGGCTAATGCTAAAGCTCCGCCCCCGGCGGTACGCAGGGAAGGAGACCAGAGGCTGTATTTTGAATGGATGTCAATGGATGAGAGGCTTCACTATGCTGATTAAACAGCTTTTGTGGGGAAATAGCTAATCATTTAATTAATCGACAGCTTGTTTGCTAATCTTCAGCATGTTTTACGCTAAACAATACTTTCGTTGGGAACTATATGTAGATTTTAGCTTGATAAAAATTTATTTTTTTAAGAGAAGGCAGACTAGGGAATGTTGCGACTGATGTCACTGCCATTACACGATAGGCTGAGAGGTGCCGCACGTGATTAAGTTAGCCGTTACGCTTTCTCCAATGGTAAGAGATACAGACCCTCTTATCTCCCTATAACAAAGAGCTTAGAACCCAAGAGGCGATACTTTGATACTTTTTGAGTAACAGCCACTAGATGGCGCTCCGGTAGCGCGGCCGCCATTATGGGGTAAGAATACTAACTGGACCATAGAATCCTTCACATCTTACGCACCCAAAATCGGCGAATTTCACTGCCAAATCAGAAGCGCAATAGAACAGTTTTTTTTTTTTTTAAATTAAGTCACCAGTAAATTGTATGGCTCCCACAGTAAATGTTGTATTGTCTTATATGTTTTATTTTACCAGTTGTGGAATCCAACCATCTGAGGTAATGTAGTTAGCCTACTTTATTGAGTATTTCCATTTTATGCAACTTTACACATTTATTAATAGTAAAATAATACATTTAAGATCATCATGTTTGCAGCGAACAATATATTTCAGACCTAGTGGAGTAATAGTATCTAGGACTGAATTGAAATAGGCTATATTGTACGTTTTAATGGATCACGCTACAAACATAATGATCTTAATACATGATGCATTGCTGTGTCCGTTATCGCATAATTCACACTTTTGGACACTTTTACTTAAATGGACATTAGACAGCACTGCAAAATCAAGCTGTTATATTCATATATTTATTGTCCAACACTCCCAATTTTTCTGATCCATGTCCTTAATTTAATTTCATATGTTGCTAATAATTCATTGTTTATAAGTCTTTTAAAGAATTTTAACCCAAACTGACTGGGTTTCTAGAGAGCAAAGGTTTAAGCAAAGGAAGACTTAAACACAAAGTGTGTAAAATAAACTGTAAAAAGGATTTGATGATCACTAGTGATAGTATTTTATTCTGTGTTGTCATCATTCAGGTTGGATTTCAGCTTTAATGTACGTTTTTTTTTTTTTTTTTTTAACAAAGCAGCTGATAGTGCCATAGAAACTAGTGGGCTGCCGACTCGCTTTCACCCCAAAATGGCGGAAATGCAGGGCTGCTGCTGGGCGCCGTTGTTGCAATGGAACGTTCTATTGAGTGTCGCTTCTTGTTAGTGTATATTCTTTGCCTATAATAATACGATCTCTGACTATATGCACGGTTACTTCCTGGTTGTCGTTAAGCCAGCTCGGGCATTTCCGGTGAACTGTTAGCTGTTCATTCTGTAGTCGCTGTACATCGACACAAAACCATCAATGGCTGACTTTTTAATGTTGTATTCATATTTTAATGCAGTTATCACATATACTTAATTTGCCAATAAACCAGTTTTATTGATTGCAATAAAGACGAAGCTATTGGGACCGTTTAAAAACGCTGTGTCTGTAATTAGACACACACGCATTTTTTACCCAGCACTTCAAATGTTATTTTTAATGTGATGACCACAGACATTATTTGTTTATCCTTCTGAGATTGTCCCCATTGTAAAACCGAACGTTTAAAAATGTAGGAAATTAAACATTTGATAGAAAACACTTATTTAAAAATAAAAAAGACAATAATTACCACTTTAACCAGCAGGTGGCGGCAAAGTAGCATTTATTTGCGCATATATCAGCCATTTCCTCTAATCGTTTTTCACTTCGTTTTTGACTAAATATTAAACATTATAAAATAACTAGGTTTAAAAATATATTTTGTCAATGTGAAGTATGAAGTACTCACAAAATCTTAAGAAAACAACTTTTATTGTGAAGTAATTACACAGAAAGCGAGCACCGCGCTTTCCCTTTGTAATCACAGCAGCTGTCAGTCAGTGCAGAGCAAGATCAATGATTTCAGCACACTTGTAAAAACACACATTTTATTCAATTAATCTAACTAAAGTGCACAATAAATATTTAATTTTTGAAGCTTTTTTTTCACATAAAAGTGTGAAAACTGATGGTCGAATTGAATTTAGCCGAGGAGGAACAATGAGGTACGTCTTTATTTATTTATTTTTTATGCTGTCTTACGTTTGAATAACTAAATTAATGCTATGTCTGACTATTTAAGTGACTATATTCTGATTATAAACTAAGTATTACACTACTGATGCTCAACACACCAGCAAATGACATCTCACCGGAAGTTTTCGAGCTGGCTTATATTAATGCGGAAGTTCTAAAGAACGCTCCGTGCATATAGTCCATTCAGAGCTGTCGGAAATTTTCCCCAAAATACATAAAAGTATGTGGCCGGTAAACTGGGAGAAGAATAGAGTAAACTTTATTGTTTCATTCACAATGTGCAGGCCTATCTGATATGAACAGAACACTTCGTCAAATTAATTGAAAGGGTTATTATTGCAGCTTCCATTGACATTAACGTATGGAATTTTTTTTTTCTTTTTGATGTAGCCTAGTACTTAATTAAAATATGCATTTAAATGTCTGAAACCTAAAATAAACCTGATGTGGTTGAAAACACTGAATAGTTGTGATATATGACAAGCGCTGAGCGCGTCTGTCTCTGGCTCAGCGCCAAAGCACAATTGAATTTAGTAGTGAATCTTTGCATTTTATTCTTTGTCATTATCCAAACTGAACACTAGGACCCGGTTTTACAGACAAGGCTTAGCCTAAGCAAGGATTATATGGCAAGCCATTTTAGCTTAAATTGTTCCCAGTGTTACTCGTCGTAATTGCATTTTTAGTAGTAAGAATTCAATTAGAGAGCTCTATAATTCAATTCTTACTAGTAACAATTATGATTAGAGAGCTCTCTAATTCAATTATTACTAGTAACAATTATTATTAGAGAGCTCTACAATTCAATTAGAGAGCTCTGCAATTGCATTAAAGAGCTCTATAATTCAGTTCTTACTAGTAACAATTATTATTTAAGAGCTCTCTTATTCAATTGCAGAGCTCTCTTATTCAATTAGAGAGATCTGCAACTGAATTAGAGAGCTCTCTAAATCAGTTCTTACTAGTAAGAATTACAATTAGAGAGCTCTTTAATGCAATTCTTACTAGTAACAATTCCTGTTACAGAGCTCTACAATCGTATTCTTACTAGTAAAAACTTGTATTCATTAGATGCAAAACAGATTTGCGATTACACCCATTTCCCTCCCCAAATCCCGCCTGCGATGCTACTCTTCAAAATAAAAGTCCTATTAGAACGAATTGTTATTGTGTCAGAATGACCACAATACTGAAATTAACTTGGATATGTTTTGCTATTAAAAGATAATATTTAATCACCGCATTAATTCACATCTTTACGTTTTATATGGTAATGATAAAGTTTACGAGACAAAATATAGGCCTAATCTCTTTAATAAATAAATAAATAAACAATAGTAATATATATAAAAAGAAAAGCCCAAATTAGGAGTATGCGATATTGACAAATAATATATATATTTTTGGGTATTTTTTCGACAAGGATAATGCGATATCCTGCTGATTATTTTTGTGCGGGCTGGTTTAGGCCTGTATAAAACTACCAGTAAGTGGCAGCCCCATCCTGTCTTAATGAGTGATTCATTGAATCATTCATTCAAATGATTCATTCAAAATGGTTGATTCATTTAGAAACGAGGCAAATGACTGTCTTCATGAATTGGTAATTGAATCATTGACTCAAATTATTCGTTCAAAAACACAGATTCATATCAAGTACGAAACATTGCACTGTCGCTCTGAGATGCACAACAGTTCGGCCCCGGCTTTGTTTGAAACTATTTTCGTTGGCTAAACAGAGCAAAGACAGACAATATTGTGTCCAAAATGTAACTCACTGAATATTAACTTTTTGTTTGTTATAAACTATAAATATCAAATTTGTGATCACGCTATGTTATAGGCCTATAAAAAAATAAAAACTCATACAGGGATATTTTTGCCCTCATATAGCAGCATTATGGCTTCATCATGCAGTGAATGTTTTGGACTCTCAAGTCGTGTTTTTGTTCGTCTTTTGCAAAGTCAGTGACACTCGATAGCGATTGTCAGCTCGTATATCGTTAAAATGACAATTCATAGATGATAAATATCGCACACCCCATAGCCCAAATTGCCTCAGCATTATTTTGTGAGTGGAAAATTCAAGTAGCCTAAAACTCTTGCAATGCTGAACAAAATAAGTATTTTACAATTTTAAAATATCTGCATAACTAATATTTATCTTTTCTGAGCGAGTGTGAATTCACCTTGAAATACAACAGTACGTAGCGTATACCTTCAAAACGGGACTAAATGCACACCTTAAGAAAAATGTGCTTTTTTTTTAATACTCTGATATTAAAACAATCAATTTAGCAAAGTTTGTACTATATTTGGTTTATTTTGATACCTATGAAATAATTCATTTTTGTTCAACAAATATACTGTCATTTAAATATGTTCATTTTGAAAATACAGAATCTATATTATTACTTATATAGGCTACTATTATTTTACCCAAAATATAGTTCCGTCAAGGATCAGCCAAATTAGTGCTGAGCTGAATTTTTGTGCCATCAAGTGGTTTAAAAGAGAATAAAGTCAGCCCCGTTGTACCCTATTTCTTGTCTATAAAGCATAATCAATAATGCTATAATGTTATAATGATTTTAATCAACACCAAAAATAGTTAGGCCTATTTCTTATAGGCTATATAATGCTTATATCAGATCATTAGAACCTCTACGTTCCTGTTCATCATTGAAAACGGCTTTACTAAACAACCTGGAGTGCCATCGCCCATTTTGTGAATATGCATGAGGCGTAACTATCATAATAAGGTAGTGCTGAATAGAGAGCTCTACAATGCAATTCTTACTAGTAAGAATCGCCATTGTAGAGCTCTACAATTATGTTTTTACTAGTAAGAATTCCAATTGCAGAGCTCTCTAATTCAGTTCTTACTAGTAACAATTGAATTAGAGAGCTCTGCAATTGAATTGGAGAGCTCTGCAATTGCCTTCTTACTAGTAAAAATTCAGTTAGAGAGCTCTCTAATTCAATTGTTACTAGTAAGAATTACAATTAGAGAGCTCTTTAATGCAATTCTTACTAGTAACAATTGAATTACAGAGCTCTCTAAATCAGGTATAGAGCTCTCTAATTCAATTGTTACTAGTAAGAATTCCAATTAGAGAGCTCTCTAATCCAATTATTACTAGTAAGAATTCCAATTAGAGAGCTCTCTAATTCAGTTGTTACAAGTAAGAATGCAATTGCAGAGATCTCTAATTCAATTACAGAGCTCTGCAATTATACATAACTATGGCAAGCCGTTTTTGCTTAAATTGTTCCCAGTGTTACTCGTCGTAAATTGCATTTTTACTAGTAAGAATTCAATTAGAGAGCTCTATAATTCAATTCTTACTAGTAACAATTATGATTAGAGAGCTCTCTAATTAAATTATTACTAGTAAAAATTATAATTAGAGAGCTCTATAATTAAATTATCACTAGTAAGAATTTAAATTACAGAGCTCTCTAATTCAGTTCTTACTAGTAACAATTACAATTAGAGAGCTCTGCAAATGAATTTTTACTAGTCATATGTCTCCATTGACTTCCATTCATTTTTAGTTACAGAGCTCTACAACTGAATTCTTACTAGTAAGAATTCCAATTAGAGAGCTCTATAATTTAATTCTTACTAGTAACAATTACAATAGAGAGCTCTCAAATTCGATTCTTACTAGTAACAATTACAATTAGAGAGCTCTCCAATCCAGTTATTACTAGTAACAAATACAATTAGAGAGCTCTCTAATTCAATTCTTACTAGTAAAAATGCAATTGCAGAGCTCTCTAATTCAATTTTTACAAGTAAAAAAACACATTGAAGATATGTATAATTGCAGAGCTCTGCAACTGAATTAGAGAGCTCTGCAATTGCATTCTTACTAGTAACAACTGAATTAGAGAGCTCTCCAATTGTAATTGTTACTAGTAATAATTGGATTAGAGAGCTCTCTAATTGGAATTCTTACTAGTAACAATTGAATTAGAGAGCTCTATACTTGATTTAGAGAGCTCTCTAATTCAATTGTTACTAGTAAGAATTGCATTAAAGAGTAATTTGAATTCTTACTAGTAACAATTGTATTAGAGAGCTCTCTAAATGAATTTTTACTAGTAAGAATGCAATTGCAGAGCTCTCCAATTCAATTGCAGAGCTCTCTAATTCAATTGTTACTAGTAAGAACTGAATTAGAGAGCTCTGCAATTGGAATTCTTACTAGTAAAAACATAATTGTAGAGCTCTACAATGGCGATTCTTACTAGTAAGAATTGCATTGTAGAGCTCTCTATTCAGCACTACCTTATTATGATAATTACGCCTCATGCATATTCACAAAATGGGCGATGGCACTCCAGGTTGTTTAGTAAAGCCGTTTTCAATGATGAACAGGAACGTAGAGGTTCTAATGATCTGATATAAGCATTATATAGCCTATAAGAAATAGGCCTAACTATTTTTGGTGTTGATTAAAATCATTGTAACATTATAGCATTATTGATTATGCTTTATAGACAAGAAATAGGGTACAACGGGGCTGAAGGCGCGTTTGACTTTATTCTCTTTTAAACCATTAGATGGCACAAAAATTCAGCTCAGCACTAATTTGGCTGATCCTTGACGGAACTATATTTTGGGTAAAATAATAATAGCCTATATAAGTAATAATATAGTTTCTGTATTTTCAAAATGAACATATTTAAATGACAGTATATTTGTTGAACAAAAATGAATTATTTTATAGGTATCAAAATAAACCAAATATAGTACAAACTTTGCTAAATTGATTGTTTTAATATCAGAGTACTGAAAAGCACATTTTTCTTAAGGTGTGCATTTAGCCCTGTTGTGAAGGTATACGCTACGTACTGTTGTATTTCAAGGTGAATTCACACTCGCTCAGAAAAGATAAATATTAGTTATGCAGATATTTTAAAATTGTAAAATACTTATTTTGTTCAGCATTGCAAGAGTTTTACTTGAATTTTCCACTCACAAAATAATGCTGAGGCAATTTGGGCTATAGGGGTGTGCGATATTTATCATCTATGAATTGTCATTTTAACGATATACAAGCTGACATTCGCTATCGAGTGTCACTGCCTTTGCAAAAGACGAACAAAAACACGACTTGAGAGTCCAAAACATTCACTGCATAATGAAGCCAGTAATGCTGCTATATGAGGGCAAAAATATCCCTGTATGAGTTTTTATTTTTTTATAGGCCTATAACATAGCGTGATCACGAATTTGATATTTATAACAAACAAAAAGTTAATATTCAGTGAGTTACATTTTGGACACAATATTGTCTGTTTTTGCTCTGTTTAGCCAACGAAAATAGTTTCAAACAAAGCCGGGGCCGAACTGTTGTGCATCTCAGAGCAACAGTGCAATGTTTTGTACTTGATATGAATCTGTGTTTTTAAACAAATAATTTGAGTCAATGATTCAATTACCAATTCATAAAGACAGTCATTTGCTTCGTTTCTAAATGAATCAACCATTTTGAACGAATCATTTGAATGAATGATTCAATGAATCACTCATTAAGACAGGATTGGGCTGCCACTTACTGGTAGTTTTATACAAGCCTAAACCAGCCCGCACAAAAACAATCAGCAAAATATCGCCTTATTCTTGTCGAAAAAATCCCCAAAAATATATATATTATTTGTCAATATCGCATACTCCTAATTTGGGCTTTTCTTTTTATATATATTACTATTGTTTATTTATTTATTTATTAAAGAGATTAGGCCTATATTTTGTCTGGTAAACTTTATCATTACCATATAAAACGTAAAGATGTGAATTAATGTAGTGATTAAATATTATCTTTTAATAGCAAAACATATCCAAGTTCATTTCAGTATTGTGGTCATTCTGACACAATAACAATTCATTCTAATAGGACTTTTATTTTGAAGAGTAGCATCGCAGGCGGGATTTAGGGAGGGAAATGGGTGTAATCGCAAATCTGTTTTGCATCTAATGAATACAAGTTTTTACTAGTAAGAATATGATTGTAGAGCTCTGTAACAGGAATTGTTACTAGTAAGAATTGCATTAAAGAGCTCTCTTATCGTAATTGGAGTACGAGCTGATTTAGAGAGCTCTCTAATTCAATTGCAGATCTCTCTAATTGAATTAGAGAGCTCTGCAACTGAATAAGAGAGCTCTGCAATTGAATTAGAGAGCTCTTTAATAATAATTGTTACTAGTAAGAACTGAATTATAGAGCTCTTTAATGCAATTGCAGAGCTCTGTAATTCAATTGCAGAGCTCTCTAATCATAATTGTTACTAGTAATAATTGAATTAGAGAGCTCTCTAATCATAATTGTTACTAGTAAGTATTGAATTATAGAGCTCTCAAATTGAATTCTTACTAGTAAGAATTCAGTTGTAGAGCTCTGTAACTAAAAATGAATGGAAGTCAATGGAGACATATGACTAGTAAAAATTCATTTGCAGAGCTCTCTAATTGTATTTGATACTAGTAAGAACTGAATTAGAGAGCTCTGTAATTTAAATTCTTACTAGTAATAATTGAACTAGAGAGCTCTCTAATCATAATTGTTACTAGTAAGAATTGAATTATAGAGCTCTCTAATTGAACTCTTACTAGTAAAAATGCAATTACGACGAGTAACACTGGGTACAATTTAAGCTAAAATGGCTTGCCATAATATATATATATATATATATATATATATATATATATATATTTGTTAAAATTCGTTAAAATAAACCTACCATAAAAATTATAGACCCTTCGTTTCTTTGTAAGTGGTCAAACTTACAAAATCAGCAGGGGATCAAATAATTATTTTCCCCACTGTATATATATGAAGGGTCTATAATTTTTATGGTAGGTTTATTTTAACGGATAGAGGCAGAATATCAAGCAAAAAATCCATTAAAAAACACTGTACAAAGGTTATAAATTGATTTGCATTTCAGTGAGTCAAATAAGTATTTGATCCCCAAGAATAACTTAGTGAAGAAACCCTTGTTGGCAAGCACAGAGGTAAGACGTTTCTTGTAGTTGGTCACCAGGTTTGCACACATCTCAGGAGGGATTTTGGTCCACCCCACTTTACAGATCCTCTCTAAATCCTTAAGGTTTCCTGGCTGTCACTTGGCAACTCGAAGTTTCAGCTCCCTCCACAGATTTTCTATAGAATTAAGGTCTGGGGACTTGCTAGGCCACTCCATGACCTTAATGTGCTTCTTTTTGAGCCACTCCTTTGTTGCCTTAGCGGTATTTTGGGTCATTGTCATGCTGGAAGACCCATCATCCATGACCCATCTCTCGATGCGGTGAAGTCATCCTGTACCCATAGCAGAGAAACAGCCCCCAAAGCATATGGTTTCCACCTCCATGCTTGACTGTAGGGAGGAGGTTTTTGGGCTCATAGTCAGCATTTCTCTCCCTCTATACACAGCGAGTCGAGTTGATGCCACAGAGCTCAATTTTGGTCTCATGTGACCACAGCACTTTCTCCCAAGTATTCTCTGAATCATTTAGATGTTCAGACGGGCCTGTACATGTGCCTTCTTGAGCTGGGGGACCTTGAGGGCACTGCATGATTTCAATCCACTGAGATGTAGTGTGTTACCAATGGTTTGCTTGGCGACTGTTGTCCCAACTGCCTTGAAATCATTAACAAGCTCCATTCCGTTCTGGGCTGAGCCCTCACCTTTCTCATGACCATCCTTTCCTCATAAGGCAAGATCTTGCATGGAACACCAGACAGAGGGTGATTCATGGTTATTTTGTATTTCTTCCATTTCCGAATAATTACACCAACAGTTGTCTCCTTCTCAACAAGCTTCTTGCTGATGGTCTTGTAGCCCATTCCAGCCTTGTGCAGGTCTACAATCTTGTCTCTGTCATCTTTTAACAGCTCTTTGGTCTTGCTCATGGTGGTGGAGAGGTTGCAATGGAAGATACAGATTCTGTGGACTGGTTTCTTTTATACTCATAACAAGATGACATTAGGAGTAATTTCTTGAAGTGACAGGACTAATCTGTGTTCCACTTGGGCACATAACCAATCTGTGGGAGCCAGAATTCTTGCTGGTTGGTAGGGGATCAAATATTTATTTGACTCACTGAAATGCAAGTAAATTTATAACCTTTATATAATGTGTTTTTTCTGGATTTTTTTTGTTGATATTCTGTCTCTATCCGTTAAAATAAACCTACCATAAAAATTATAGACCCTTAATTTCTTTGTAAGTGGTCAAACTTACAAAATCAGCAGGGGATCAAATAATTATTTTCCCCACTGTGTATATAGGAGACGCTGGAGAATCTTGCTTGGAGAATTCGTAGGAGAAACAGGGAATGAGTCCATTACGTGCAAACGAGACCGGACACTGGAGTGAGGTGAGGTGTGTGCTTATAAAGCCAGCTTGATGAGTGTGATAATGAGTGGCAGTGCCAGGCTCTGTGGAGACAGAAACGGGAGAATGGTGAGGTTTCAGAAGAGACACATGGAATGTGGGTGAATTCTGTAGTGAGGAGTGTAGTGATACTTTAACGAATTAATTAGCTCAAATTATGGGTGAAATATATATATATATATAATCAAATCATAACGCGTTATGATCAATTATAATATAAATCGATCAAAAAGGGAATTATGCACATATGGTAAATTAATTACAATGGATGATAATTAACTACATATATATGTTCAAAATTTGTTCTAGTTTAAAGTTAATTTTAGAAAGACTGGTCTAGTTTGTCCAGCAAACTATCAGTCCAATTTTCCTTATCAATTACTACAAAGGAAATTATTCTTCTGGCCATGAAAAATAACTTCCTATTCTAGCACTAAAGTATAAAGCAGTTAGCAAAATCGGAACATAGAAGTGACTTGATTTTCTTAATGAGCAGCAACAGAAACAATAAAGCATGAATATAATGGATTTAATATGTGAAACTACGAATACATGTATGACTAACTAACAGAGAATACATACATATAATGAAACGAAAGTAAAATCAGGGAAAACAGAGATGATCACAGAATGGCAAATTACAGACAGTTAAAACCTTTAAAAGCCAGCACGGAATCAGTTCAGCAAATGTAGCTTTAAAACGCAGCGGAAGAAAATTTTTCTTATACTTGCATAGGCAATTTTGGATGCTGTAGTTCAAAAGATGCACGTCATTCTGCAGAGGTTTCAGTACGTTTCGAGCTGGGTCTTCGGTGGGATGTTCAAACAAGGTTTAACTCAAAAGTAAGATGGCCGGAAAATAAAGTTAAGCTGAGCTACTGGTGAAGACGCGTTGGTTCGTTATATAGCAAAACATCTCCACTCCTCTCAAGTTTTGACTGGCCAATCGCGAGCGTGAATTCTGTAGCGGGAAATATCTTCTTTGTCTGGTTTTATGGTTTAATTTGCATATCTTATGAGGTATCAGATCTGGGTACGTTTTTCTCAAAAGTACTTTAAAAGTAGCGTGTCACATTTTATAGTAACATAACATACACAGTTGATTAAAGCATTTGTAGGGGTTTAGAACAAAACTAAACATGGTAGGATGACAAAGACATTAAGAAAGCACACATATGATTAAAAGCATTTAAACTTATTCTTGAATAACTAAAAATCACAACCAGGCTAATTACACATGGGGACATGCATACATAAAAGGGATACACCATATACTTTCTAGAAAGAATGGTTAACTTATAAGTTGGATTATAAGAATTGTTCCTCTATATAGGTATATGTGTGTATATTGGGTTGTCTCCTGGCGTCACCCAGTCTAGCCCAACAGGAGGTCAATCTAGCACCTTTGGAAGCTCCCATAGGTGCCATAAGAAAGCTTATGTTTGTGGTTAGTCTCTTTGGGGGGTAATAAAATGTGACAAAAAGGCTACGTGGTCCAGACCAGTCGGAGCCATGTGGTGAGTTACAGGAAGGGGGTCAAACATCACAGCTTACACAAACTTAGAATCGACTCGATTATTTGTGATTCGCATCCAGATGCTACAGGAGGGAGTTGAAGTTGGTAAGTGGATTGATCTGCTTGGTGATAGTGAAGGGGCCAATGTATCTGGGACTGAGCTTCTTGCAGGGCAAGCGCATCCTGATGTCCCTGGTTAACAACCAAACCTTCTGACCTGGTTGATAGGATGGGGCTGTAGAACGCCTCAGGTCGGCTGTCATCCTGCGTCAGCGCAAAGCCCGCTCTCTTGAAACCAGTGGTCGACAGATGAAACATCAGACGGCTCTCCAGACCACAGGAAGAGAGGGGGCTGGTAACCGAGTACGCACTGGAAGGGAGTGAGTCCAGTGGTAGGCTGACAAATGGAGTTCTGTGTGTACTCTACCTAGCCCAAGAGTTCTGGTGGCTATGGCAGAAGGTTTGTAGGAAGCGACCAATCTCCTGGATCTTTCTTTCCGTCTGCCCGTTCGACTGGGGATTGTATCCAGAGGACAGATTGATGGTCACACCTAGGAGGGCGAAAAAGGCTTTCCATACTTTAGAGATGAACTGGGGTCCACAGTCAGACACAATGTCTTCAGGAATTCCGTAGTATCGGAAGATGTGGTTAAACATGAGTTCTGCAGTTTCCATGGCCGTGGGAAGTCCTTTGAGGGGGAGAAGACGACAGGATTTGGAGAAATGACCAGGATGACTAGGATCAATAACCACCAGGATACACGTGTTACCATCGAAAGGAGAAAGGTCCGTGATGAAATCCACTCCTAGGTGTGACCATGGTCGGTTGGGAATGGGCAGCGGGTGGAGTTTTCCAGATGGTAGATGATGAGGGCTCTTCGAGATCCTTTGGGCATCCTTGTACAAACCTTCTCACATCCCTGGCCATGCTGGGCCACCAGCGATCCCTCAGCAACAAGAGCTTGAGAGGCAACGTTGTGCTCTATTGACATATTGCAAACCTGGTTGGCAGCCCAGCGGAGCGGTGGTAGAGGCATTGGAGGAGGGAACAGAGCTCGGGGACCATTGGATAGGACTCACCATGATTTCCTTTGAGAGGATGGGTTCAGGATCCTCATTGACTTAATCTGGAGTATAAAGATGGGATAGAGCATCAGCTTTCACATTCTTAGGACCTGGACAATATGAAATGGAAAAGTTGAAATGGGTGAAGAATAATGATCAGCGAGCTTGCCGAGGATTGAGTTTCTTGGCTTCTCGTAGGTACTCTAGGTTCTTATGGTCAGTGAGAACAATGAGCCCGCTTGATAGTGAGGAGTTCCCTGTTGCCGATGTCATAGTTTGCCGGGCTGAGTTTGTGGGAAAAGAAATCACATGGATGGAGTCTGGCTGGAGTCCCCTGCTGCTGAGACAACACCGCTCTTACCCCAGTGGTGGATACATCTACCTCGACGATGAATGGTTTCTCGGGGTCAACCTAGAATACTGTATAACACTTGATGGCTGCTCTGTTATAAGGCTAGATCAAGGCTAGATTACTGTAACACTCTACTGGGTGGTTGCCCTGCTCACTTGATAAACAAACTACAGCTGGTCCAAAACGCAGCAGCTGGAGTTCTTACTAGAAGGAATACTTCCATACCAGGAAGTATGACCATATTAGCCCAGTTCTGTCAACACTGCATTGGCTCCCTATTAAACATTGTATAGATTTTAAAATCTTGCTAATTACTTACAAAGCACTAAATGGTTTAGCTCCCCAGTACCTGAGTCCTTCACGTCTTATATCAAAATCAACCACAGGCGGTAGATCCTTCTTCTATTTGGCACCTAAACTCTGGTACAATCTTCCTAGCATTGTTCGGGAAGCAGACACACTCTGTCAGTTTAAATCTAGACTAAAAACGCATCATCTTCAAATCTGTTAAAGGATTGTTAGGCTGCATAAATTAGGTCAGCCGGAACCGGAAACACTTCCTATAACACCAGATGTATTCCACACCAGAGCTGCTGTGCAGCCAAAATTATATAGCAGTTATCACTGTAAAGCTGCCTTGACACAATCTGCATTGTTAAAAGTGCTATATAAATAAAGGTGACTTGACTTGACGAGGAGCGGTGCGCTGGTGAATGCCTCTCTGAGTCTGTTGAAAGCGGTGACCAGGAAAGAGACTTGGGCTTGTTCTTCAGGAGACTGGTGAGTAAATAAGCGATGGAGCTGTAATTATGAATGACTTCCTGTAGAAGTTTGAGAAGCCAAGGAAATGTTGGAGTTCTTTGATGGTTGTGGGATCTGGCCAGTTCTTGATGGCTTCGACCTTACCCACGTCCATCTGGATGCCACTGTTACTGATGTTGTACCCAAGGAACTGCACTGAGGATTGATGGAAAGAACAGTTCTCAGCTTTGAGGAACAGATGGTATTCTCTCAGGCGTTTCAGGACCTCCGCAATGTGGTGGCGACGTTCGGCCATACTCCGGGAGTAGACGAGGATATCATCAATGTAGACTAGGACGAACTTGTGGAGGAACTCCCTGAGCACCTTGGGCATGAAATCCTGGAATACATTGACCAGGCCATATGCCATAACGCAGTACTCATAGTGTCCAGTAGGGGTCACAAAAGCTTTCTTCCACTAGTCCCCTCTCACTTATCCAGATGAGGTTATAAGCGCTGCGGAGGTCCAACTTGGTGAAAACAGTGGCTCCGCAAAGATGTTCTAATGCTGCTGGGATGAGGGGAAGTGGATACCTGAACTTCACAGTAAACTTGTTTAGTGCTCAATAATCAATACACGGCCTCAAGCCTCTGTCCTTCTTTGCCACATAAAAGATTCGAAGGAACTCGAAGCAGCAGGGACGTCGAAGGCCGGATGTAGCCTTGTTGTAGCCAGAGGGCACCAGAGATGAAGTTCCTGGCTAACCCAGAGTCGAGGAGGGCATTGACTGGAACAGAAACATTGGTGGCAGTAAGCATTACAGCAGTGGTGAGTGGTTTCATATTCACAATTGAAGGCTTAATAACACTCACCATGGGTCGAGGAGGACGGATTGGCAGAGATGGCATGGTATCTTGTGTGCAGCGAGATGCAGCCGCACTCTCGGTGGTTCCAACCCCTGCTGATAGGTGGTGAGGAGCAAACGCTCATTCCATCCGCTGGCAGCTGCAAGAGTCCTAAACTTGAGAGCATAGTCATTTACTGACATAGAACCTTGACGAAGATGATAGAGTTGCTCACCCGCTGAGGAATCTCCTGCTGGTCCACCGAAAACCTCCCGGAAATGTCAGATGAAATTATTTAAAGGTTTAGTTTACTTTCCAATTAAAATTTCATGATTTACATGAAATTTTTTTTTACAATGACTCAAGTAGTTACTAGAGAGTTATCATGTTTTTCACTTTAGAATACTAATCCAAATAATTAGTAATTCCTTCTGAAGGATTTGATAATACTTCAGTCATTACTAGTGGGTTTACCATGACCTTTACTTTAGAATTAATTATACATTATGCATCATTCATGTTAATTATGAACCTGTATAGTTCTTAGTAGTTCTCTGGGAAGTATGAAAAAATAGTAGTTACTGATTAGCTAATAGTGAACTACCACATTCAACTGAACACTATTACTTACTAATTCATTTATCAGAGTTTCTTGTTAGTTAATAGTAGTTACTAGAGTGTTAATAATGCATTACTCATTTGTTCCTGTGTAGTTATTCATTAATGAAGAATCAGTATTCTAAAGTGTTGCCATATAGACTAATATGATAAAACAATTTAACAAATATTTTAACATTTTATCATTGTATTGGTAACACTTTACAATAAGGTTCATTAGTTAAACATTAGTTTATGTATTAACTAACATGAACTAACCATGAGCAATACATTTGTTACTGTATTTAATTTATTATTGTATTTATATAGTTAATGAAAATACAGTTGTTCGTTGTTTGTTCATGTTAGTTCACAGTGCATTAACTAATGTTAACAAGATTTTTTATAATGTATTAGTAAATGTTGAAATTAACATTAACAAAGATTAAAAAATTCTGTACAAGTGTAGTTCATTATTAGTTCATGTTAACTAATGTAGTTAACTAATGAAACTTATTGTAAAGTGATTTATTATCATTTTCAAAAGCTGTTTTTGTACTGTATATAGTTGTAACGATCAGCCAGATCGGTTGAGTCACAAGATTTAAAATGGGGTCAGATTTTACTGTGTGAGTTTGTTAGTGGTTAAAAGAATAAGACATAAAACAGTGATAAGTTTAAATAAGAACTGTGTATTTACAATATTCACAGGGAACTTAAAACAACACAATAAAACCATGAAAACTCAGTCTGTTAAAAGCATACAGTCCAAAGTACCATACCCTAAAACAGTCCAAGAATCCTAGTGTGCTGATAAAGTCCCAATGTGAGTGTCCACCAGTGTATATACAAATGCCCACGGTAGTGACAATCCAAAGATTTGTAAGGTTGTGACTGGAGAGGTAAGTCTGCAAAATGGAAACTCCACAATCCAGGTAAGTTGTTGACTGTTAGTGAGTCTTTGTAGTATGATGTTCAGATGTTGTACGTGTTCATCTAATGATCGTGAATAGATGATGATATCGTCTATGTATACAAAGCAAAAAAAATTCTCCCCTTAACCAGGACCTTTTCCATCAGCCTCTGGAATGTAGCAGCGGCATTCCTGAGCCCATACGGCATGGAGCAGAATTGGTATAGCCCCTTGGTAGTGATGAAAGCAGTCTTATCCTTGCTACTTTCTTCCATTTCCACTTGCCAATATCCTGACTGTAAGTCTAATGTGCTGAACCAGGTACTTTTTTTACTAAGAGGAAATGGACCCATCAAATCCATTCCCAAGGTGTGCCCTGGTTCTGTCACCTGCGTGTCTTGTAGAAACCCACTAGGTTTTGTGTTGTCATGCTTGTATTTTTGACAGGTGTCGCAGCCCTTGACGTATTGCCAGATGTCTCTACGGACACTTGGCCACCATGCAACCTCCAAAAGCCTCAGCAGTGTTTGTCCCCCCAGAGGGTTATCATGAAAGTAATGGAGGAAAGTAGGTATTAATGCCTGAGGTACGACCACTTGAAATTTGTCTCCATTATTTCTTACAGATACTCAGCGATACAATACCCCCTGGTGGTCCTCGAAGGAAATGTGCTGGCCTTGAACTTTCCTGATTTTTTGATCTGATTGCAGGTGAGATATGGTAGTGTCATTCTTCTGGGCTTGAGATATTTTATCCGGGCAAATCTTACTCTTAATATGAAAAAGTGTCACTTCTTCAAACAGCAGCTGACGTTTCTTGGACACATCGTCTCAGCAAGAGGAGTTGAGGTTGACCCAGAGAAAACTCAGGCTGTTACCCAGTGTCCACCTCCCAAAGACCTTAAAGCCCTCCAACGCTTCCTGGGATTGGCAGGATGGTACCATAAATTTATACCCCATTTTGCAGACCTCACAGCACCCTTAAGCCACCTGAAAAAGAAGGGAGTGAAATGGGAGTGGACCTCCGAGTGCCAGGTCAGCTTTGATACTGTCAAACAAGCATTACAAAATCCACCTGTGTTGATGCCACCCGACCTCAGCCAAAGTTTTCAGGTGCATACGGATGCTAGTGAGGTGGGGTTGGGAGCTATTCTGATGCAGCAAAGACCTAAGGGGGAAAGGGTGATCGAATATGGTTCAAGAACCTTACGTGGAGCTGAGCTGAACTACTCTACTTCTGAAAAAGTGTCTGGCTGTAGTGTGGGCGGTCGAAAAATGGAGACATTACCTTGAAGGGAGGCTGTTCAACGTCTACATGGACCATGCAGCTCTGGCTTGGGCCTTCAATAGTCCCAAAACCTCCTCTCGTCTGACCCGCTGGACTCTTAGGCTGTAACAATTCCACTTCCAGGTCCATCACAGAAAGGGGTGCCTCAACCTAGGTCCAGATGCATTATCTCGTGCCTGTGAGCCAGACCATGTGGACTGCTTAGCCATAACAACATCTAGACATGCATCAGACATTCCTAATACCCTGGATGAAATATCTCAAGCCCAGAAGAATGACACTACCATATCTTACCTGCAATCAGATCAAAAAATCAGGAAAGTTCAAGGCCAGCACATTACCTTCGAGGACCACCAGGGGGTATTGTATCGCCGAGTACCTGTAAGAAATAATGGAGACAAATTTCAAGTGGTCGTACCTCAGGCATTAATACCTACTTTCCTCCATTATTTTCATGATAACCCTCTGGGGGGGACATCTTGGCCGGTTAAAAACACTGCTGAGGCTTTTGGAGGTTGCATGGTGGCCAAGTGTCCGTAGAGACATCTGGAAATACGTCAAGGGCTGCGACACCTGTCAAAAATACAAGCATGACAACACAAAACCTAGTGGGTTTCTACAAAACACGCAGGTGACGGAACCAGGGCACACCTTGGGAATGGATTTGATGGGTCCATTTCCTCTTAGTAAAAAACAAAACTCTTACCTCCTTGTGGTAGTTGATTATCCTCAAACAAACCTGACCGGACATTAAAAACTATGATTGCGTCATATGTGGGACAAAACCATCAAAGATGGGACCAGTGGTTATCTGAATTTCGTTTTGCCATTAATACAGCTTACCAGGAGACCACTGGCAAAATTCCAGCAGAGTTGATGCTGGGCAGGCAGCTTCACGGACCGTTGGAGAGATTAATCTTCAGACCACCTGCACCAGATCAAGCCTCATATCATCTCCTGGAGAGACAGAACATCATGGCAGAGGAGGTAAAGTCTAGAATGAAAGTGCAGCAAGCCAGACAAGCTAGATACTACAATACCCGAAGGAAAGATGCGCAGTTTCACTCAGGAGATCTAGTCTGGATGAGAACACATCCACTTTCATCAGCCTCAAACAAATATTCTGCTAAGCTAGCACCCAAGTGGGAGGGACCAGCTGAAATAATCAAAAAAATAGGGCCAATAAATTACACAGTTCGTTGGGGAGACCCACTTAAAACTGAAAATGTAAATGTGGTTAACCTGAAGCGCTGGTATGGACGCTCTCCTCCGACGCCGCAGGCTGGGGGGAAGGATTTATGTAGCGTTGCCACATAAGGGAAAGCCTAATTATAGTATCAATTGCCAATAATAATGCATTGACTATTATATGTTAATAGCTTTCCTCTGTGTACTGTTTTCTCCCTTATGTGTTGTCTGTGTTTGACCCCGATTTATATTCCCGCGAGATTCTCCTCGCGCTCCGTCGTCACGTGACGTTACGTCATCTCAGCGGAATGTTTACAGTGTTTTTTTCCTATATAAGGAACCGGCACATATACAGGTGCTGGTCATATAATTAGAATATCATCAAAAAGTTGATTTATTTCACTAATTCCATTCAAAAAGTGAAACTTGTATATTATATTCATTCATTACACACAGACTGATATATTTCAAATGTTTATTTCTTTTAATTTTGATGATTATAACTGACAACTAAGGAAAATCCCAAATTCAGTATCTCAGAAAATTAGAATATTACTTAAGACCAATACAAAGAAAGGATTTTTAGAAATCTTGGCCAACTGAAAAGTATGAACATGAAAAGTATGAGCATGTACAGCACTCAATACTTAGTTGGGGCTCCTTTTGCCTGAATTACTGCAGCAATGCGGCGTGGCATGGAGTCGATCAGTCTGTGGCACTGCTCAGGTGTTATAAGAGCCCAGGTTGCTCTGATAGTGGCCTTCAGCTCTTCTGCATTGTTGGGTCTGGCATATTGCATCTTCCTCTTCACAATACCCCATAGATTTTCTATGGGGTTAAGGTCAGGCGAGTTTGCTGGCCAATTAAGAACAGGGATACCATGGTCCTTAAACCAGGTACTGGTAGCTTTGGCACTGTGTGCAGGTGCCAAGTCCTGTTGGAAAATGAAATCTGCATCTCCATAAAGTTGGTCAGCAGCAGGAAGCATGAAGTGCTCTAAAACTTCCTGGTATACGGCTGCGTTGACCTTGGACCTCAGAAAACACAGTGGACCAACACCAGCAGATGACATGGCATCTCAAACCATCACTGACTGTGGAAACTTTACACTGGACCTCAAGCAACGTGGATTGTGTGCCTCTCCTCTCTTCCTCCAGACTCTGGGACCCTGATTTCCAAAGGAAATGCAAAATTTACTTTCATCAGAGAACATAACTTTGGACCACTCAGCAGCAGTCCAGTCCTTTTTGTCTTTAGCCCAGGCGAGACGCTTCTGACGCTGTCTGTTGTTCAAGAGTGGCTTGACACAAGGAATGCGACAGCTGAAACCCATGTCTTGCATACGTCTGTGCGTAGTGGTTCTTGAAGCACTGACTCAAGCTGCAGTCCACTCTTTGTGAAACTCTCCCACATTTTTGAATGGGTTTTGTTTCACAATCCTCTCCAGGGTGCGGTTATCCCTATTGCTTGTACACTTTTTTCTACCACATCTTTTCCTTCCCTTCGCCTCTCTATTAATGTGCTTGGACACAGAGCTCTGTGAATAGCCAGCCTCTTTTGCAATGACCTTTTGTGTCTTGCCCTCCTTGTGCAAGGTGTCAATGGTCGTCTTTTGAACAACTGTCAAGTCAGCAGTCTTCCCCATGATTGTGTAGCCTACAGAACTAGACTGAGAGACCATTTAAAGGCCTTTGCAGGTGTTTTGAGTTAATTAGCTGATTAGAGTGTGGCACCAGGTGTCTTCAATATTGAACCTTTTCACAATATTCTAATTTTCTGAGATACTGAATTTGGGATTTTCCTTAGTTGTCAGTTATAATCATCAAAATTAAAAGAAATAAACATTTGAAATACATCAGTCTGTGTGTAATGAATGAATATAATATACAAGTTTCACTTTTTGAATGGAATTAGTGAAATAAATCAACTTTTTGATGATATTCTAATTATATGACCAGCACCTGTATATGTGTGTGTATATATATATATATATATATATGTATATATATGTATATATATAACATAACTTTATATTATTACCATTGGCCACAGGATAATATTCTGTCCAGAATTGGTAAAATACTCTAATCTCAACTTATCGGTGGACGAATAGTTGATAACGTGTTAAATATTAATTCTGAATCATTTACCTATTAATTTGGTTTTTATTCACTGTAATCAATCACCTTTGAATTATTGATCCGAGTTCCCCCACTCACTGAATAGTCTTTATAGTTCTCTTTTTGACTAGCTTCTCTTTACATGTAGATTCATGTGTAACCTGTTTAGTAGTCCTGAAGGAGAATATCATTATTATACTCACTAAACTTAGTTGTAACTATTGAATTATATATATTATAAAACTATAGTTTTCACTGGTGAAAGTGTTATGATCAGGTCATTGATCTTCCTCAAATCTTGTGTCTGTCGCCAACTTTGACCATCTGTTTTCAGTAACGCAGTGTACGGTTTATCATTGATAAAACCTGCTCCTGTCCTTGTGTTTGGCCCACAGTTTTGGATTCCCTTGTCTCAGTGGTGCTATCTCTTCTCCCTCACTCTCAGCTTCACTCAGCATGTAATCAACAGGAAGAGGGTGTGGCTCAATGGACACCATCAGCACAGCAGTGAAAAAAAAGACACATCAGTTTCAATAAACACAATTTCCATTTCCAATTTATGCATTATATAGCTTCCCAGTAAATTCAGAGGTTACTCTGGAATAATAGTAAATTTGTGAATTAAATGTTGACCATCACTTGTGACCACAGGCAGAAGATATGTAACTGAGCAGGAGATCGGAAACCCATCAATACCCAATGATGAGCAGCTGGCACCAGTAAAACAGTATTTCTTCCCATCTACACTCAATTCCAAATTTGGCAAATCAGTTTTGTTATTTTCATATATTAGTGTGAGCACAGAAGTACTTGGGGTTCCTTCACTCCACAGGCCTTCCTATCGGGGAGTCTATTCTGTTTGGTATTTGTTACCGGTCGCTTGTTTGGAGTTCAACTTCTCTTTTTTGTCTGTCCCTCCCTGTTTCTTTCTTTCACACTTTTGCCCAGTGTCCAGGTCTGCCACAGTAATTACATCTACCTGGCCTGCATGGGGCTTCTTCCCCCTGTTCCGCTGTAAAACTGCAGTTTCAGTTTTTAACTGTCACCGTGCTATTACCCGAAACTCCTCCAGCAGCATCTAACTCTCTCACTCGTGCACAAAATTCCTCTACATTCGACTAGTAATTCTTGATGTGGTTACTCTTATCAGCTGGGCATGTTTTGGATTCATATTGTTCAAACGTGTTAATGAACAGTATTCTATGATCACACATCAATTATCTCAGTCTCTGTCACATCATCCCCTATAGTTCTGAGGACTATTACTCTAAAATCTGGACCCGTCAGTTGTGCGTAGCGTGTATGATTTTTCAGGATCCTCACATATTTCACCGGATTGTTACATATATGCTTTTGATGTCACTTGCCTTAGCAAGGCGTATGGAAATTTGATTTCCCTGTCTCACAAACATAAAAGCAGGCTGTTTTTTGTTCGTCTTTTGCCTGTTTGCAGTCTGCCTGTTTACTGGCAGTTGCAGCCCACCCTGCCACACTCATCATTGCATATCCGTCTCCTCTACATCCCCACTCATTCCCATCCCCACCTAATCTTCAGACCAACCACATTACATGCTTTAAACTCAGTTTGCTATTGTAAAAACAAACTTTTTGCAAAACTCTAAACACAGTCCTCTACATTAGACACATAACTCAAAACTAACTGCTCTTGTGTTTAATTTGGGAAACACTGACATTTAAATGCCACAATTATTTCCCAGTTACCTACACCAAATGATCATGTGTGAAAACTCTTACACATAATTTGTCCCCTTTTTAAAAACTACACTCAATGCTGTGATTGATTTTAAGCACTATGGGAAAAAACGTCTTCGTTTGACTGGTTGTGAACATGTATGCCAAATGCCATAACATGTATGCCATAACACGTCAAAGAATTTGGATTAAATAATCTCAGATGATGACGTCATTGGAATGCGCACGTCAGAGGCTATAAATAGACATCGGTCATCAGGTTCTTTTGTCTTCAGAACTGCATTGTGTCTGTGTGTGCTGAAACAGACTCTTTCCTCTTAAACTATCCCTTTCATTAGGAGTTAGTTTTACTAGGCAGGAATAAAGCATTTTCATACTCTCTTTCTCGTTACACGAAAAGAGTTGAAAAAAAAAGAAGACAAAATCATGTCGAGGGAGTCCAATGATGCATGCCGCCCTGCACAAGGCCCATCACACAGGATGATTCACCTGATTTTTGTGTATGGTGTCTGGGGGAAGGACACTCTTTGTCAGCCCTTGAGGACTCAGAGTGTGAGTACTGCGATCACTTCAGAACAGACTTCAGTCTGCCTCGCTGCTCAGAGTGGTTTGCGTCTGTAACTCTGTATAGCTTTGTTTTGAATCTCTTACTTTCATTCATTGTTGCTTATATTATTATTACCTTATATCTAATATTGCCTACCACATTAATCTGATGTCGACAGCTTTTACTCTTTTAATCTAAATCGCTACTACAACACGTTTGCATCTCGCTAGCTTGTTAACTTGTCATCAGTCTCTCGCGTGCTCATTTTCTTTTCTACGCGTTCATCAAACAGCTGTGGTAAGTCGGATCAGTCTACAGACACGGTGAGTCATGTCATCCTCTCCCAGTATTATATCGTGTTCTATTTGTCACGTTCAGTATAGCTTTCTCTGTCAGCGACAAGGGATTTACATGTCATAAATGTAGGGAAATAGTCAGGCTGACAGAGAGAATCTCAGAATTAGAAACATGCATCCAAACTTTAATTGAGGATAGTAAGAATGCAAGGGCTTCAGATACTGTTTTGGATGCGACTAGCTTAGTGAACTCTGTACATTGTTTGGTTCCGGCTGTAGAGCCCGCGCAGCAGGGCACTTGGGTAACGGTGAGGCGGCCTAGCCGCGGAAAACACCACTCTTCCATTCCAATAAGAACACCAAACAGGTTCTCCCCACTCAGTGACGTACCCACTGAGAATCCTGTTGAAAGTGCCCTAGTTATTGGCGATTCTATTACATGGAACGTGAAAATAGAGACACCAGCCACCATAGTCACATGTTTGCCGGGAGCCAGAGCACCTGACATCAAAGCAAATTTAAAAGTGCTGGCTAATGCTAATCGTAAATACTCTAAAATCATTATTCACGTCGGCACTAATGATGTTCGACTTCGCCAGTCGGAGATCACTAAAATTAACATTAAAGAGATGTGTGAACTCGCAAGTACAATGTCAGGAAAAGTAATTTGCTCTGGCCCTCTTCCTGTTCGTCGGAGTGATGAGATAGTTAGCAGATTATCATCACTCAATGGCTGGCTGTCTAAGTGGTGTCCGCAGAATAATATAGGTTTCACAGACAATTGGAAAAGTTTTTGGGGGAGACCTGACCTGTTGAAAAGAGATGGTATTCATCCCTGGATGGTGCTGCTCTTCTCTCTAGTAATATGGCACATAGTCTTAGAGCTGAAACATGACAAACTACGGCCCAAGTCAGGAAGCAGACATACCGGCTAAACCGACCGTCTGCTAGCTTCCTCATGTTACAGAAGTCAGATAATTCCCAACACATAGAAACTCTTACACCTAGATATTATCACATAGAGACTGTGCCTGTACCCCAAATTAGTAAAAACAAAAAAGCTTCCAAACCCATTTAATGGTAAAAATTTAATTGATGTTCAACAAATAAAAAATAGAGATAATACTGATAAACAAATGATAAAGGTTGGGTTGCTAAATATTAAATCCCTTTCTTCAAAAGCACTTATTGTAAATTATATTATCACAGACAATAATCTAGATGTGCTGTGTTTGACAGAAACTTGGCTAAAACCGGACGATTACATTACTTTAAATGAGTCTAGCCCTCAAGGTTACGATTATCGACAGAATCCTCGTCAGAAAGGCAAAGGGGGAGGTGTTGCTGTAATTTATAGTAATATTTACAGTATTAGTCAAAAGTCTTTCAAATATAATTCCTTCGAAGTGATGGTACTTTATGTAACATTATGTAAGTTGACATTTGTGCTGGCTACTGTATACAGGCCACCAGGGCACCATACAGACTTTATCAAAGAATTTGCTGATTTTCTATCGGAGTTAGTACTAGCTGCAGATAAAGTCCTTGTTGTTGGTGATTTTAATATCCATGTAGATAATGAAAAAGACGCATTAGGATTGGCATTTACAGACATTCTAAACTCTATTGGAGTTAGACAACACGTGTCAGGACCCACTCATTGTCGTAATCATACTTTAGATCTAATATTGTCACATGGAATCGATATTGATGCGTTGAAATTCTGCAGCAGAGTGACAACATCTCAGATCATTATCTAGTCTTGCGTATACTACATTTAGTCAAGGCTGCTAAACTGCCTCCCTGCCATAAATATAGTAGAACCATCATTTCTACCACTAAAGATCGCTTTATAAATAATCTTCCTGATCAGTTTCATCGCCTTAGCATACCGGACAGCTTAGAAGACCTCGATGTTGCAACAGAAACTATTGCCTCTGTCTTTTCCAGCACATTAGAGTCAGTTGCTCCTTTGCGCTTAAAAAAGATTAAGGAAATTAATCCAATGCCGTGGTACAATGAGCACACTCGGGCCCTAAAGGTAGCAGCCAGAAAAATGGAGCGCAGCTGGAAGAAAACAAAACTAGAAGTTTTTCGCATTTCGTGGAGAGAAAGAATGATTGAGTACAGAAAGTCCTTAAAAACTGCTAGATCTGCCTATTTTTCAAAACTTTTAGAAGAAAATAAGCACAACCCTAGGTATTTATTTGATACAGTGGCTAAATTAACAAGAAATAAAGCTTCAACTTCTGATGTTTTCAAAGAGCACAGCAGTAATGACTTTATGAACTTCTTTACTTTTAAGATTGACAATATTAGAGAGAAAATTATAACCATGCAACCGTCTACTACAGAATCGCGTCAGACAGTGCATTGTAGTGTCCCTGAGGAAAAATTCAATTCATTTACTGCTTTAGGAGAGGAAGAATTGTCTAAACTTGTTAAATCATCAAAATCAACAACATATATGTTAGACCCTATACCGACTAAGCTATTGAAAGAGATGCTTCCAGAGGTCATAGATCCTCTTCTTAATATCGTTAATTTGTCTTTATCACTAGGATATGTACCAAAAACTTTTAAGCTGGCTATTATTAAACCTCTTATTAAAAAAACACAACTTGATCCTAGAGAATTAGTCAATTACAGGCCGATCTCAAATCTCACTTTTCTGTCAAAAATACTAGAAAAGGCAGTATCATCACAACTATGTTCCTTTTTAGAAAGAAATAGTATCTGTGAGGATTTCCAGTCAAGATTTAGACCGTACCATAGTACTGAGACTGCTCTCATTAGAGTTACTAATGATTTGCTCTTATCATCAGATCGTGGTTGTATCTCTCTATTAGTGTTATTGGATCTTAGTGCTGCATTTGACACTATCGATCACAATATTCTTTTAAATAGACTCGAAAATTATGTTGGCATTAGTGGAATTGCATTGTCATGGTTCAAATCATCCGTTATCAGTTTGTAATAGTAAACGAAGAGATGTCATATCGATCACAAGTTCAATATGGAGTACTGCAAGGCTCAGTACTAGGACTGTTGCTTTTCACTCTGTACATGCTACCCTTGGGAGATATCATAAGGAAGCATGGCATTAGTTTTCACTGTTACGCTGATGATACTCAGCTCTATATTTCTTCGCGCCCTGATGAAACTTACCAATTCACAAAATTAACGGAATGCATAGCTGATATAAAAAATTGGATGACCAGTAATTTCCTACTACTAAATTCAGAAAAAACAGAGATTCTAATTTTTGGACCAAAAACTTCTTCACGTAATAACCTAGAATACTGTTTAACACTTGATGGCTGCTCTGTTAAGTCTTCGTCGTCAGTTAGGAACCTGGGTGTGCTCTTTGATACCAATCTTTCATTTGAAGGCCATGTTTCTAGCATCTGTAAAACCGCATTCTTCCATCTTAAAAATATATCTAAACTACGACATATGCTCTCAATGAAAAATGCAGAACAGATAGTTCATGCGTTCATGACCTCTCTACTGGGTGGTTGTTCCGCTCGCCTGATAAATAAACTACAGCTTGTACAAAATGCAGCAGCTAGAGTTCTTACTAGAACTAGGAAGTATGATCATATTAGCCCAGTTCTGTCAACACTGCATTGGCTTCCTGTTAAACATCGTATAGATTTTAAAATCTTGCTAATTACTTACAAAGCACTAAATGGTTTAGCTCCCCAGTACCTGAGTGAGCTCTTAATGCATTATAGTCCTTCACGTCTATTGCAATCTCAGAATTCAGGCCAGCTGATAATACCTAGAATATCAAAATCAACCGCAGGCGGTAGATCCTTCTCCTATTTGGCACCTAAACTCTGGATCAATCTTCCTAGCATTGTTCGGGAAGCAGACACACTCTGTCAGTTTAAATCTAGACTAAAAACGCATCTCTTTAACCTGGCATACACATAACACGTTATCAATTTATATTTTCAAATCCATTAAAGGATTATTAGGCTGCATAAATTAGGTCAGCCAGAACTGGGAACACTTCCTATAACACCAGATGTACTCGTTACATCAGAAGAAGAATGGCATCTACGCTAATATTAGTCTTTTTGTTTATCCCGAGGTTTACCATAGTCAACCGGATCTGGGCCGTATCCAGGTGAGATTGAGGACCTGCGCCTTGACACGACCACAATGCAGCCCTGAAGTATCAGCAGAGATTGAGTCAACTAGATCATCCATTGTGAAGGCCTCATCGACACGACAGCCAGTGGCACAGCTCCTCAACAAACCGTCCATACCAGCGTGATGAATACGATCTTCAACTGGATGGAACTGGAATAAATACTTTGAATGTTGCGATCCTATCGGACTTATGATAGCTACCTGAATTGTAACAAAGCACTGTTCGCCAGAGGAGAACTGGCCCCCTGACTAAGCCTGGTTTCTCCAAAGGCTTTTTTTCTCCATTTTAACACCTATTTGCCACCTGTTTGCCATCTGATGTCACCTGTTGGAGTTTGGGTTCCTTGCCGCTGTCGCCTTTGGCTTGCTTAGTTGGGGACACTTGACATTTGATATTCAACAGTGCTTTGATCTGCCTGCATTGACACCATTCTTTAAGAGCTGCTGTGCAGCCAAAATTATATACCAGTTATCACTGTAAAGCTGCTTTGACACAATCTGCATTGTAAAGAGCGCTATATAAATAAAGGTGACTTGACTTGACTTCTCCATCAGAGTGCTCCGCTCCGCTTGCACATCCTCGATGTTAAAATCATGGGGCTCACGTGTCGATCTGTCTTTAGAGCGGGAGACAGGTCTGTCCCTTTCTCTCAACCTTTCACCAGATCGGGAAGTCCTCACGTCCGCTTCTGAAGCGCGCGTCAGCGCTTCTTCAGACCTGGCTGAGGACGTTACTTCTCTTGTTGACATGGATATTGGGTGTACTGCCTCCAAGCGCTCCTCTCGTGACGATCAATCTTACGATGAGTTAGACGGGCCACAGGAATAGGGCTGCACGATTTATCACGATTAAATAGCACGCGATTTGGCAAAGGCTGCAATTATTTAATGTACAGCTTGTCAGAGCTATACGGCTCTGTAAGCAGTAGTAAACGCTTCTCCATCTGAAAGCCAGAGGGTGCTCTTGCGCAGAAAACAAAACCTGCCCTGCCACAGAAGATAACACACATGATATCGCTGTAGCTGAATAAACAGAGGATTGAAATGCTTTGATTATTTAAACATGATTAATAAACACACAACTGCCTTATTCTGTGTAAGAACCCACGCATAAAAAAAATAATCACAGTCTTTGAGATTTCATAATCACACTAAGAATTGTGTTTAAGCAATAATCACGTTTAAGTTCAATGAACTCATGAACTCTCTAAATCATGGAATAAGCCTTATTCTTCTCGTGTCTTTGTGCCCACGATGTTGATCTATTTGATCATTGGTGCAAAGGCACAGGGCTACACGATGATGCCCCAGGTTGAAGAGACGCTTGCGAGCTATCTCTCCCCGGGCAGTGCATCATCACTCAAAAAGCCTGTGCTTCCCTCCAGACTGTGCAGAATTACATCTACGCTGGTAGGGAAAGCTTTTCAGGTGGCAGTTCAGGCTGGTGCTGCCCTGCACATCATGGCGGTGTTGCAGGCATACCAGGCAGACCTGCTCAAAGAACTGGGCATGAGCGGGGGAAATGCCACAGACCTGTCTCTGTGTGCGACCAAGCAGACGGCCCATGCCATTGGCCATTTCATGGGTGCTATGGGCGCCGCACTCCATCATCTAAGAGGAAGCTGGACCTGAGTTCCCTGATCTCAGAAAAAAAAAAGTCCTGAAGCCTTTGCACCCAGGACCGAGGGGGTGTGTCCCCCCTGGACGGGGCACGTAAAAATTTTACATCAAGAGCGAGCTCCTTCCTGACACCCTCACACTCCTGTTTCATCCCTGCCACCTTGGGTGTTTTTGGGGGGGCAACGGTTTCCAGCAAAATATTAAATGTTCAGCTGACTCCTGCCGTTTTTCAGGACACAAGATATTTTACATTCCCTCATCAAGACATTGCATCACAAGACACTGCGTCACTCGACGTTGCGTCTAAGGACACTGCGTCACTCGACGTTGCGTCAAAATTAGTACCCCTTTCAGAGAATTTGGCAGCGTGGAAGCTACTGTCAAACATATCTCCTTGGGTCTTAAGAAATGTAGAAAAGGGCTACAGAATACAGTTTGCATGCCACCCTCCGTGTTTTAATGGCATGGTATCCACAACCGTGAATCCAGGAGCTATAGACTCTGCTGGACAAAAGGGCCATAGAAAATGTTCCCCTCCCAGACAGACAGTCAGGTTATTACAGCTGTTATTTTCTAGTTCCCAAAAAAGATGGGGGATTACATCCAATTCTTGACCTTTGTGGCCTGAATCGTTCTGTCAAGAAACTCAAATTCAAAATCTTGACAATCAAAATGATTGGTTTGTCACGATCGACCTCAAGGACACATATTTCCATATAGGAATTCTGCCACAACACAGGAAGGTCCTGAGGTTCACTTTTGTGGGCGAACCTTACCAATATCGGGTTCTTCCGTTCAGCCTAGCCCAGTATCAAGAGCTTGTGTTACGACATCGAGATATCATCCTTGCTCATCTTCAAACTCTGGGGTTAAGACTCAATGCCAAGAAAAGCGTTCTCTCCCCGGCACAGAGAACAATGTATTTAAGGGTTGTGTGGGACTCAGTCACCATGCGGGCACGTTTGTCCCCCGTACATGTCGAGTCCATTTTAAACACCCTGGGCAATGTCAGACTAGGTCAGGAGATCACACTCCATCATTTTCAAAGAATTCTCAGTCTTATGGCAGCTGCATCCACGGTTAAACCTCTGGGCATTTTGCATATGAGACCATTTCAGTTGTGTCTTAGAGCCAAGGGATTTCATCCAATGACAGACGCTTCCCTGACGGGCTGGGGAGCGGTCTTAGATGGCCGTCCAGCCCAAGGGATCTGGAGAGGTAGTCATCTCGATTGGCACATCACTTGCCTCAAACTTATGGCTGTATTTATGGCCTTGAAATATTTCCTCCAGCAGTTAAGAGGCTACCATGTCCTAGTGCGGGTGGACAGCATAGGGGTATTCGCTTATATAAATCGCCAGGGCGGTCTGCGTTCACGCCGTTTGAACAAACTAGCGCAGCAGCTTCTGCTTTGGGCTCAGGACAAGTACCTGTCCCTCCCTGGCGATTCACATTCCTGGAAGCATGAATGTGGGAGCAGATTTATTGTCCAGATGGGTACACCCTTAAGTGGCATCTTTGAAAGATGGTGTATTACACCTCATGCAGACCCAGTCCACTGCCAGATTGTTTCATTGCTGGAGTTTCTGCAGGAAAAGCTGTCAGCAGGCACATGTCCTGCAACTCACATGTCCTGAGATTTTGTGGCTGCCATTTTAGCTTGCCATGCTTTGATTGACAGGGTTTCCCTTTGATCGCCTGCTTCATTCGCTAGGTGACTGAGGCCTCCTGTCAGAATCAAAGTTCCCTCATGGATTTAGTCGTGGTCCTTGAGGGGTTAGTCAATAACCCATCTGAACCGCTAGAGTCAGCGACGGATAAGCTTCTGACTCTAAAGATGGTTTTCCTTATGGCTATCTCGTCACCTAAAAGGAATTGGTGATTTGCAGGCTCTGTCGGTTTCGCCATCCGGCTTAGACTTAGACTATTTTGCACCCTCACCCTGACTATCTTCCAAAACTCCTCCGCCGTTCACTTCACCGGAGAAGGAGAAACATCTTGGTTACGTATGTAACCCTCGTTCCCTGAAGGAGGGAACGGAGACGTACGTCAGAAGTGAACTGACGAATTGGGATCCCTAATAAAACGCCACAGTTACTGACCCTTCCAGCGCTCGGCATAAGCCTCAGCATCCGCCCGCACCTTAGGGCAGAAGATAGGACCGGGCTTACGATAAGAGTGTCTACTGCTGTTCCGCATGAGCAATACAGTAAGACTTGGATAACACTGGGAAAGCATGCCCGAGGGAAACGCTGCGGAGACCACATCCTGCCAAAAGGGAGGTGACATGTGGGTAATACACATATGGACTGGCCGTGGCCAGTGCACATATGGAAGTCCCTGGGATGGCTCCAGCCAACAGGGGGGAGACACATCTGGCAGGGACGGCAGAGTGGACTCTGCCAAGGGAAAGACACGGGCTCACCATAGGGAGACTTACGGTGGAGATATACATATATGGGACCACCCTAGGGATCGCAACATATGGCACCCAGCCTAGCACAGACGAATTAACGAGTGCTTGGCCTAGCGACAGACACTCCACAATGTCTGAGGCCGCGAGGGGTGGTGGAGGAACTCAACAGGGTTCACCTGGACTGGGAACTTACTGGAGCAATAAGCGCGCTTATCCACTCTGAGAGGGGAATGACGCTGCAAGCCGACACGAACAGGAGCTCCAGGCGTTACTGGCCACTAGGGGCGAGCACGCGGGAAGCAACCAGTTCTACATGGAGGCTATAAAATCTAGCGAACGTGTTGGGTGTCGGCCAGCCCGCAGCTCTACATATATCTGTCAGTGGGGCGCCGTGCGCCAGCGCCCAGGAAGAAGCTACTCCTCAGGTGGAGTGAGCTGTCAACCCGAGCGGGCAAGGCACGCCTTGGGACTGATACGCCAAGGCAATGGCATCCACTCTCCAGTGGGCCATCCTCTGCTTGGAGACAGCCTTTCCCTTCTGCTGGCCTCCATAACAGACGAAGAGCTGGTCTGAGGTCCTAAAGCTTCGCGTTCTGTCCACGTACAGGCTCAAAGAGCGGATGGGATAGAGCAAAGCCAGGGCTGGGTCTGCCTCCTCTGAGGGCAGCGCTTGCAGGTTCACTACCTGATCTCTAAAGGGAGTGGTGGTAACCTTTGGCATGTATCCGGAACGGGGTCTCAAGATAATGTGAGAGTCAGCCGGACCGAATTCCAGGCACGATTCATCGACCGAAAATGCGTGCAGGTCCCCTACCCTCTTGATAGAGGCCAATGCAACCAGGAGAACTGTCTTAAGGGACAGAGTTTTCAACTCAGCTGATTGCAAAGGCTCAAAGGGTGGTCCCCGGAGAGCTGTAAGCACCAGGGACAAGTCCCAAGAGGGTACAGAATGTGGATGATGATGATTCAGTCTCCTCGCCTCCCTCAGGAACCTGACGACCAGGTCGTGCTTTCCCAAAGACTTACCTTCAACTGCATTGTGATGTGCGGCAATAGTGGCAACACACACTTTGAGGGTGGAGGGAGACAGCTTTTGCTCCAACCCCAAGGAAGGAAAGCACTGTCCTGACCGAGCAAGTTCAGGGGTTCTCCTGATAAGAAGAACAACCATTTGGCGAACGGGTTCCACTTCAACGCATAGAGGTGCCTCGTAGTGGGAGCTCTAGTGGAAGTGATGGTATCTTGATGGTATCTACCACCGACTGGGGTAGGTCACCTAGAACCTCCACATCCCGTTCAGGGACCAGACATGAAGATTCGGAAGCGGAGGCTGCAGTGAGAGCTCGTCGGCTGCACGGTTGAGCAAGTCTGGGATGTGAATGGCACGAAGTGACCTTAGATGCTTCTGACTCCATGCCAGACCACAGCATGCCTGGACACTTGTTCCAGGGGGACTCCTGCCCGCAGGAACGAAGGGTCTGACCACAGTGTGAGGGTACGACAGCAGCTCGGTGTGATGGCCACACGGAATGTGCCGCACTGCCACGGCCATCTCGGGAAGCCAGTGTGGATGCCATATGCCCAGGAGCCTCTGAAACAATTTCAGTGGGGCCGCTGTCCTGCTCTTGAGCAAACTCAGGCAGTTCAACACTGACTGGACACGCTCCTCTGTGAGGCGTGCTGTCTGGTTGACCGAGTCCAGTTCCATAACGAGAAAAGTGATCCTCTGCACAGGAGCGAGTTTGCTCTTTTCCCAGTTGTCCCATGTCCCTGTGTTCGCACAACTGCTCTCGCGAGTGGGCTAGAATGAGCCAGTCGTCGAGGTAGTTGAGAATGCAAATGCCTTGTTCTCTCAGGGGAACAATGGCCGCCTCCGTGACTTTCGTGAAAACACGAGGTGACAGGGCCAGCCCAAAGGGTAGGACCTTATACTGGTATGCTTGCCCCTCGAACGCAAACCGTAGAAAGGTTCTGTGCTGAGGCAGAATCGAGACATGGAATTACGTGTCCTTCAGGTCGATCGCTGCAAAACAATCTTGGGGACGGATGCATTGGAAAATGTGTTTCTGCGTCAGCATCTTGATCGGCTTGAAGGGACCGATTCAAGACTCGCAGGTCCAAGATTTGCCGTAACCCACCACCTTTCTTGGGTACAATGAAGTAGGAGCTGTTGAACCCTGACTTTATATCAGCTGGAGGGACCGGCTCTATTGCGTCCTTCGCCAGCAGGACTGCAATCTCTGCCCAAAGCACAGGAGCATCTGTCTCCCGGACACGGGTGAACAAGATGCCTCTGAAGACCGGGGGATGCCGGGCGAACTGAATCGCATAGCTGAGTCTGATTGTCCGGATGAGCCAGCGAGATGGGCTGTGAGGCGCTAACCAGGTGCCCAGACTCCGAACAAGCAGGATCAGTGGCACAGCAGACGTACCCGCAGTGGGGCAGCGAGGTAGAACACAGTGACCCGACCCCTCGGATGGCAGCTCGGCCCGAAGTGAGGTCTGAGTGCTGAAAGCAACCTGGTTCCACAGTGGGGCAGGAAGTGTGTGAGACGGCATACTCAGCGTGGCCTGCACACACACACACGCCGCTGCCGATATGAGAGGGGGCTGAGGGTGGCTAGGCATAGCGTGGCACACCGCCAGACGTGCCCTCTTGGGACCTGGAGGATGGGGAAACAACTCTTTTAAGGAAGTTTTGGTTACCGCTGGACTCCGAGGAGAAGTTTCATCTACTCACCTAGGCTGCATTTAATGCAGAATACAATAAAAAGTAAAAACAGCTCAGTAAAAACAGTAATATTGTGAAGTATTATTACAATTTAAAATAACTGTTTTCTGTGTGAATATATAGTAAAGTGTAATTTATTCCTGTGATCAAAGCTGAATTTTCAGCATCATTACTCCAGTCTTCAGTGTCACATGATCCTTCAGAAATCATTCTAATATGATGATTTGCTGCTCAAGAAACATTTATTGTGTACAATTGTACAAAATATTTGTGTACAGTTTTTTTTTGTTCAGGATTCTTTGATGAATAGAAAGTTCAAAAGAACAGCATTTATTTGAAATGTAATCTTTTGTAACATTATAAATGTCTTTACTGTCACGTTTGATCGATTAAATGCATCCTTGCTGAATAAAAGTATTAATTTCTTTAAAAAAAAAAAAAAAAAAAAAATTCTTACTGACCCCAAACTTTTGAACAGCAGTGTATAATGTTACAAAATCTTTGTATTTCAGATAAATGCTGTTCTTTTGAACTTTCTATTCATCAAGGTATCCTGAAAAAAAAGTACACAACTGTTTTCAACATTGATAATAATCAGAAATGTTTCTTGAGTAGCAAATCATCATATTAGAATGATTTCTGAAGGATCATGTGACACTGAAGACTGGAGTAATGATGCTGAAAATTCAGCTTTGATCACAGGAATGAACTACACTTTACTATATATTCACATAGAAAACAGCTATTTTAAATTGTAATAATATTTCAAAATATTACTGTTTTTACTGTATTTTTAATTAAATAAATGCAGCTCTGGTGAGCAGACAAACTTCTTTTAAAAACATTAAAAATCTTACCAATCCCAAACTTCTTAGTGGTAGTGTCTGTATGTAGGCTATGTATACATAAATACAATAGCATGTTTTTATTTAGATAGATATTTAAATTACTATTATTATTAACATAATTAGATATCTTTTCAACAAACACAGAAGAGACAAGCATGGAGAGCATGTCCTTTGCTTTGTATAATAATAACGTATACAGCTACATTTGAAAGAAGAAAGAGAGAAAACTCTTTACATGTGCTCGCGCTCATAACCGCTGAACATAAACAATGATTAAAGAAACAATGAAGGATCTCCTTCCGTCTGTTCTCCAAAATGTAATCAAATGTATATTTCTGCAGGCGAGTGTAAACTGGTTAACTGTGTCAACGCAAAGGCATTAATTTTCAAGACGAACAGGTCACCGGCGCCACCACTGCGACTGTGCAATACCCACAAATTACCGCAGGACGGTGGGTGTTCATTTCATTCTCTCTAAACAATGGTAGCATATTTAATGTAGGCTATAAATTAAGATAAATGTCCAAAAGAAATGCTACATACTTTGTTATCGTGGCGAAATAATCTGTTTGGTTGTAAAATGTCGGCTATTAGGCTGTATGAATTGAAATCAAATGAAATCGATACCTATCGAACACTGTTTGCTGTCCTCAGCACTCCAAAAATCCAAACTCACTAACTCCATAGGAGTAGAAGTTCTTATGCTCTCAAGTGGAGCTCGAGCAGATGGCTCTGGTGTTTTGGCCAATATACATCTCTGGCAACACTTGACATACTCCCTTATGTCACGCTCCATTCTAGGCCAGAAAAAGCGATGTCGGGTTAGCTGGAGAGTTCTTGACTGTCCCTGATGTCCAGCAAGATCGTGTACACCAGTTAAGACTTTAGGCTTGAGACTAGAAGGAAGTACAAGCTGAAACCTCTTGTGACGGCTCAGAAGATCTTTCGAGACACGATAGACTACTCCATCTTGAATCTTCAGCCGATCCCATTGCTTAAGAAGAACTAGATCCCTGGCATCCATTCCAGCCCTCTCTCGCCTTGATGGTCGCTTCTTTTGACTCAGGAAGGGCATCATTTTTGAGATTACTGGATCTGACTCTTGGCCCTGTTGGATCTCCTTAAGGGGGATTGCTGAAATTGTGTCACATCCAGGCATTACTGCATCCTGAATGGACTGAACTGCCTGGATGGCCCTTAGCTCAGTTACGGTCTCCCACTGTTTATGGAGGTTCAAATGAGTTCCAACTGCTGTGTGATCACAGGACACTGGAGAATTTAACTGCGACGACACGAGGAGACTGTTCACTTGCAAACGGAAAGTGTCTTGAATTCCATTTTCATTAATACCTTCAGCCTCAGTGAGTAAACTGCCATACTGCTCAGTGTTGAGCCTGTGACTGACTGTTTTTGCAAAAGGATCCCGACTCAAAGTGTCAGCTACCGTGTTCTTTCTTCCAGCAATATGTTTAAGATCAAAGGAGTAAGCTGCAAGCTTAGACACCCAGCGCTGTTCATAAGCATCGAGTTTAGCCTTCGTTAGTATATATGTGAGCGGGTTATTGTCCGTCCATACGGTGAACGTGTGGCCCTTTAACCAATGACTGAATTTCTCACACACGCTCCACTTTAAGGCTAAAAACTCGAGCTTGTGTGCTAGATACCGCTTCTGAGAATTGCTTAAGGATTTGCTTGCGAATGCAATGGGATGAGCTTTCTCCTCGCCTGCTGGTATCTGTGATAACACAGCCCCAAGTCCATCCAGAGAAGCATCAATTGACAAGATTAATGGAAGAGAAAAGTCGGGGCGTGCTAGAACTACACTATACAGCAACTATGCACTATGTACACTATGCACTATGCAGCAAGCTCTCTTTCAGTTTAGAAAGAGCATCATCACACTCTGAAGTCCAGTCCGTTGGCTTGAGCTTTCTGTATGTGCCTGCCTTAGCCTCAATTTTGACCTTTTCCCTCCTTTTCTGCCCAGCTGTCAGGGAGAAGAGTGGTTTGGCTATGGAGGTCAGCTTTTGACAGTTTGGCTATGGCTTCAACCTTTGAAGGATCAACAGAAACACCATTCCCATCAATGATGTGGCCTAAAAACTTAACAGAGGCCCACATCAGGTGGCACTTTTTGGACTTAACTTGAGATTGTGGTTCCTCAATCGTTGGAATACCACCTCCAACCACTCCAGAGCCGCAGTCTCATCAGGTGCAAACACCAGTAGGTCGTCTAAGTTACACAGCAGACTACTAAAATTCAGATCTCCAAAGATGCTCAACATCATACGCATAAAAGATGCTGGACTATTGCACAGCCCTTGAGGCATCCTGTTGTACTCATGGAGTCCTACTGGAGTCGTAAATGCTGTGTACTTCTTATCTTCTTCAGCCATGGGGATGTTATAAAAGCCTGATGTTAAATCCATAGTACTGAAGAGAGTGTTTCCACCCAAGGCAACTAGACAGTCAGATTGGTGTGGGAGCGGGTGTGCATCCTTAACAGTCCTGGCGTTCAGCCATCTAAAGTCCGTACAGATCCTCAAGCCGCCATCTTTCTTCCATACTAGAACCAAGGGTGAAGCATACTCACTCACTGATTTCCGAATTATTCCTTGCTCCTCCATTTCGGAAAGAACTTGGCACAACTTTTGATAGTGACCAGGTGGTACTTGACGGTATGGCAGTCGAAATGGACGCTCATCTATTAAGCGGATGCGATGGATAAAATCCCTGACTTCCCCACAATCCAGAGCATGTTTGGAGAATACATCATTGTAGTTCTCAAGCAGCTGTACAAGCTTTTCTTTCACTGTATCCTTGACAGAACACGAGTCAATGTCAATGTCACTGAGGCCTACAGCCTTTAGTCTCTGTTTAAGATCAGCTGCTGCACCAGCTTGAGAAGGCCTCTCCGATGTTGGCACTCGGACATGACTGAAACCCTGCAACAGGTCAAAATCTTCTACAGCTAGACACAGGAACACATCTGCGAGCTTATGATTCCTCTTGAGGGTGACTGGTTTGTCTGAAAGGTTGGTAACTTTTAGAGGTACTACAACAGTGTAACAACACGGCCGATGATGTCCCGTGGCATGGATCTAGAAGAAGTGGCCTCCACGATTACAGTAATTCCTGGTGACATAGCAGCATTACTTGGCAGCCGTCCCCAGACAAGGTGCTCTTGTTTAGCCATTAGTGTAACTGACTGCTGAAGCTTAACAGTCCCAACCTTGTCAGGTGGATCTCCACCTCTCCACTGGCAAGTATTTGCCATGACATCCAAGAATTGTATACACGATGAAGATGGCTCTGAGACACGGTTACACAAAATCCTCCAGTAATCATCGCTGATCTTCATCCTGTGCATGAGGAACTTAATTACGTTGGTACCAATGATCAAATCATCTCTTTGTCCTGGCACAACTAGAACAGGTACTAAACATCTCTCGCCATACACCTTTAGCTCAACTTCATACATGCATTTGGGTTTAGTTGTTTTACCTCCACATCCTATTAACATTATCTCCTGTGGCAACGGTGTGGGCTTTGGCAACACATCTTCACTCAGCATTCTGCTCTCTACTGCTTCACTGAAAGTACATGCCATAGATCCTGAGTCCAACATTCCCATCATCTGAAATTTGTTGTCGACACAGACGGGTGCATAAAACAATTCATCAAATACTTCAAGAGTTTGCATATTCTGTGCAATCACTTTAACTTCAGCTGGAGCTTGTGCACATGCACTTTCATAAACTTGCTTAGGGTCTGCATTTTCGAGGGTTTGTTCCACTCTACCCACACGTCCCCTCTCCAGGTGTGGGCCGACTATTTTAAAGTAAAATATCGACTATTTTGAGGCGGCAATTGTATTTGTATTAATATTAATGTATTTGTATTAATATTAATATTGAGTCAGATGATTCCTTCCAATATTTCGGGGCACCAGTCAGGATTCTCACCTTGACAATAAAGATTGTTGATTGAATTAGAATTTTATAAATCGGAGAAAGTTTATCATCTGACCAATCTGAAGGATTTAGTGAGATTTGGGCGAGCTTGTAGAGCCTCTGATTATCAACACAAAAATGACACAGTTTGCAATAAAATGAATTTATTAACAAAAAGATATACAAGAGTAAATTATCACACTCACTAAATACTACGAAGGAAAATGACTAAACTACTAAGGAAAAATGACTAAACTACTAAGAAAATTTAATCAATAATCAAACAGAAACTACAAACTACAACACAAATGGATGTTAACAAACTGAATGCCAAGTAGATGAGTAACGGATTGGACGAAGCAATGAATGGGTAATTAGCAGTCTATGAGGGAGTCAATTGTGGTCTTTCTGGATGCTGGTATTAAAAATAGTAAATAAGCATTTACAATGAATACAGATAACGTGTCTAATGTATCTATCTGTGTATGTTGACCCTAGATAAACAGTATTACAATTATACACAAATAGCAATCTCATTTAGCAACAACCTAATGCCAAGGCCTTTGGGAAAAGGTTTGGTTAGCTTATATTTACATTTCACTTGGTCGTGTGATCAGTCCGGGAATGGGAAACGTTGTCCACTGGTATCCTTCCGTGTGCAGTGGGAGACTGGATTGCTTTCCAACAGCTGCAGAGCTGCACAGAGTGCTGGAGGTCTTTGTGTAATCCAGAGAACTATAGGTCAGATGGTGGTCGGTCCGTAGGATCTTCTGTAGGTTGGAGGTACTTGAGTTATGCAGGTTGGGAGTCAAAGTCCTCTGCAGAAGCACTTGGGCTGCTTGAAGATCCATGTGGTGAAAGGTTTACTCGCAAGAGTCTCACCTTGGTCGTGCTGTTGTTCTTCCCTCGTCAGGTCAGAAACTCAAAACAAGGGTTTGTTCAACTGGGGAAGCTTTTATTCCTTCCTGTTGGGGAGGGGATTACAAATCCCCACCTTTCCTGATGTGGTGATGTGATTGGGTCACAGCATTCCAGGTGTCCGTCCCTTAACACGCCCACCTTTCATCCTGTGAAACTTGTTGTATTGTCCCAAAATACACAGTTAAATAAAACAATGTCTTTAGGACCTTGGTAATGCTTTATTTCTTTTTCAAACCTTTCTCAAATCCTTGTAGCAGTGTTCTGAACTCGTAGAGTCCAAACTTGATGTGAATTGGTTGAGGTATCACACTTCTGTCTCAGTGGGTGCAGTTGCATTGGCTTTTATTCCAGGTGTGGTTTCCATTGTGTGTGCACAGTTTCCTGGATGAGTAAAAGGATGTATAGGAGATGTTCCTTACAGTATTCCTGTCCATTTTTGGTGATTTCAAGCCAATATGTTTAGAAAATGTCTTTCTTTCTGAGCATTTCTTTGTTCTTGCTGTGCTCTAGCCAGAACCGGTTTGGCAGCCCTAGGAGTCCGTGGTCATTCACACCTTGAACTCAGGCATGGACGGCTGAGGTGAACAAAGGCAGCTCGTGATGAGATTAGCCTATCATCAATGGGCCATTGATGTCATCTTTCCTGTCCTCCACCTTTGGCAGTTCTGATTACAATAGTCATTTAGTTAAGGGTATTGAGGGCGTTGAGGGTCCTATCAGACTCTTTTGTATTAATCAAAGTAGGACAAAAGAATGTCAGTTGTGAAGCCCTGGTGCCATAACGTCTGTTGTTCACTACATTCTTGTACTTCACTCGCAGTCCACTTATCAGGTGCTTTTAAGTGGAAAATGGCTGACAGGGCTGGATCCGGGCAATGCTTGACAAACATCATGGCTGCCTCCAGGCACGGATTATCCATCTGTCGCCCAAGCCTGGTTAAAGCCTCCTCTGCAACATCGACAGCTTTATTTAGACGGACCCAGCACTCAACTGGATTTTCTCAAGGAACAGGCACTGTGCTGTAGAAATCGGCTAAGGGCATGTAGGAATATCTGACCTCGCTGAAATGCTGTTTCAGAATATCAAATATCACTTTGGGGTTTTCAGAGGGTCTCAGGGAAGTGTTACTGCGAAGGGTAATTCTAACAATGTCTTTGGCTTTACTCATCAGTCTTGAAAGGATTTCATTATAGTGCTCCAACACTGGTATGCCTCTTTTCCGCAGGTAAGTGTCCATTAAATCCTCCCACTCATGCACACTGAACTTATCTGTTCCATCTCCTCGGAAGGCAGGGGAATCTTTTGCTTCAGACTGCATGACTAGTTTAACTCCCGTCAAATTAAGAGAGGGTGCCTCTGAGAATGACTGACCTGCACCTAAACTTCGAGTTTGTGCATTGCTGGATTCTCTTTCCCCATACGCTACCCCACTTTGAGCAGAAATTATAGTCTGTCCTACTTCCTGGGCAATGTGCGTTATGAGATTAAACCATGCTGGCTCACTTAAGTCTGGGCAGACTGATAATGGATTACCCCGTAACTGACTAGGTGTTTGTTCAGTTACTCGTGTGGAACAAAATTCAGGTGGCATTTGTTCTACATTACCCCTCCCAGTAACAGGTGTAAATGTACGATCACTGAAAAGTCTCCCTCTACCAAAGCTTGAATCAGACATGTTCCCATCAGCATTAAAATTGTCCATATTGTAACCATGTGCCATCTTTTCTCATTAATATTATTCACCAAACAATGAGTAATGTAAATCTCAAATGACAAAAAAAAAAAAAAAAAAAACTGATTAAAGGATCAAAATGATTAAAGGATACGAAAGGAGAAAAAGTAAAAGTAGTGGCACTAATTATGTAATGAAATGTCCAGTTCCGTGAAAATGAACCACTTTGTACTAATCATGTAGTGAAATGCCCAGTTCAGTAAAAATGCACTATGTGTTACTGTTCATTGAAACCTTGACTGAAGTGCAGCGCCCACCGGCGACCAAATGACATTGATCCTTGGACGAAGATCCGAAGCGAGCTGATCTCCATCCGGGTCACAGCACCACTGTAACCGGCCTAATTCTGGCTACTGCTATGATCTGCGTTGTGTGACAAGAAGACAAGGAACTGCTGCTGATCTGGAGATTGTTTTTTACGGGCCTCTGGATGGATTAAAAAGCACAGCATGAGAAGTAAGTGTCATCTGTGATTTTTACCTTTCCTCAGCGCGCTCAACGCGGTCTGAGGAAGCAGCGCGAGCTGAACAGAAATGACGTCACCACGTAATAGATATATAACTTTTTCCAAAAATAGCAAAAATAAGATACAAAACAAAATGATACGGTTTTCTTGGACAAATTAATACTAAGTAAATAAATAAAAATTGAAAGAAAGGATTAGTGAAATACATTAATATTACGAGTATATACTCTAACATCCGTCACACATGCCTTTATCAGCTGTGCATAGTGTATATAGTGTATTTGTGCATATGTACGTGTGAGTGCTATGACAAACTCCTGTATACTCCACTGCACTCTGAACAAGCAAAAGACATAAGGCAGTAGTATTTTACATTTTTCACATCTGTGTGTAGTTTGGCATGTATGTGTTGAATTAAATGTTTGCTTTTGAAAGATATGTGTGATGTTTTGCATGTTGTGTGTGTTTTGTGGTTTTGTGTGTAGAGTTTTGAGAAATAAAGCCATAGTTTAAAAAACTGTAATCACAATTTAGATTTTTTTAAACAGTCTTTATTGATTTTTAAACATTATCACCAGAAACAAAACAAAGCACACAAACATACACACACACACACACACACACACACTTAATCTTGTCAGTAAATAAAGCATGAACAACAGGGGACCTGAAAAATGTCCCCTCTTTGCTCGGTGGTCCCCTGTTGGTGAATGTGTAACGACACCATGGACCCCTGTTGGATAGGTAGACAAGTACACACACACACACACACACACACACACACACAAATTAAATTTAAAAAAAAAAAAAAAAAAAAAAATTCAATACAATGGTACATTAATATCATAACATGTGATGCATATTAAGCCAGGTTAAAATTAGGGTTTTCTGTATTTTTCCAATGACATGATACTGTGAGTTTTGCTTGTAATAAACAGAAAACTGGATAAAGTGCAAGTTACAGGGAAAATATTTAGTACACAAAGTTTACGGATATTTAGGAACATTTTGTTTCAAAACCACTGATAAAGTATAAAACCTTTTCCCAAAAAATTTGAACTTGAGGACACAGCGACAGCGGCAAGGAACCCAAACTTCAACAGGTGACATCAGGTGATAAACAGGTGATAAAAACGGAGAAAAAACCTTAAGAGAAACCAGGCTCAGTCGGGGGGCCAGTTCTCCTCTGGCCAACAACGAACAGTGCATGATTATGATTCAGGCAGCTTTACAGATCATAAGCCCAACTGGGATTGAAATAGTCAAAATATTTAATCCAGTTCCATGTAGTTGAAGATCGTATTCATCATGCCAGTATGGGACGGTTTGTTGGGAATCTGTGCCACTGGCTGTCATGTCGTTGAGGCCTTCACAGGGGATGATCTAGTTGACACAATCTCTGCTGACACTTCAGGGCTGTGTTATCGTCGTGTCTAGGCGCAGATCCTCAATCTCGCCTAGACACGGCCCAGATAAGACCGACTACGGTAAACCTCGGGATAAACGGAGAGACTAATATTAGCGTAGATGCCATTCTTCTTCTGATGTAACGAGTACATCTGGTGTTACAGGAAGTGTAAATTAATAATGTGTTATGTGTATACCAGGTTAAAGAGATGCATTTTTAGTCTAGATTTAAACTGACAGAGTGTGTCTGCTTCCCGAACAATACTAGGAAGATTATTCCAGAGTGCCAAATAGGAGAAGGATCTACCGCCTGCAGTTGATTTTGATATTCTAGGTATTATCAATTGGCCTGAATTCTGAGATTGCAATAGACGGGAAGGACGTATAATGCGTTAAGAGCTCGCTCAGATACTGGGGAACTAAACCATTTAGTGCTTTGTAAATGATTAGCAAGATTTTAAAATCTATACGATGTTTATGTCAGGGAATGATGAGACGGATGCAAAGGCAAATGCAGTGAGGTGAATTTATTAGACACTGGTGCAAACCAGCATATAAAACCAGAGAGACAAAGGTGCGTCGGGCTCTCCTCAGGTGCGATGGCACCTCTGGACGAAGGCGTGAGCAGAGGGGACCGCGACTTTGGATTCCAGACTAGGAAAAATTGGTGGCTGGTACCCTAAACTACACTCAAAAGGCGAGAGGCCTGTGGACGACACTGGCAGCGAGTTATGTGCGTACTCAACCCATGAGATTTGTTGGCTCCAGAAGCAGGGATTCTGAGACACCAAACATCGTAACACTCGCTCTAAATCCTGGTTACCCCGCACTGTCTGGCCGTTGCTCTGAGGATGAAAACAAGAGGAAAGACTAACACTCACCCCCAGTAACCGACAAAATTCTTTCCAAAATTTGGACACAAATTGGGGTCCCATGTCGGAAACCACGTCTAACGGGAGGCCATGAATGCGAAAGACGTGATCAACGACAGCAACCATTGTCTCCTTGGCAGAGGGTAATTTAGGCAAGGAAATAAAATGGACTGCCTTCGAGAACCGGTCCATTACAGTCAAAATGACCGTGTTGCCCTGGGATGGCGGTAGGGCGGTGACAAAATCTAGCGCAATGTGGGACCAGGGTTTCGAAGGGACTGACAGCGGTTGAAGAAGCCCCTCAGGAGGTTGACTGGAAGTCTTACAACTGGCACAAACAGAGCAGGCCAAAACAAAACTCCGATTGTCACCAGAATCGCTGCTTGGCCAAAAACATGGTACGATTTACCCCTGGATGACAAGCGATGCTGGAACCATGACTCCATCTGATAACGTCGGACCGTAAATTCTCCGACACAAACAAATGACCCGGTGGGCAACCGGATGGAGGCGTTACCCCTTGTAAGGCATTGCGAACCTTCGACTCGATCTCCTATGTGAGTGAAGAGATAAGTCTCTCAGGTAAAATGCATTTGGGAGTGGATTGTCGCTCAGAATGATCAAAAATGTGAGACAAAGCATCGGGTTCTTGGAACCTGGACGGTAAGAGATGGAAAAATTAAAATGACTGAAAAATAGAGCCCACCGAGCCTGCCTGGAGTTAAGTCTTTTGGCGGATCTGATGTACTTGAGGTTCTTATGATCGGTCCAGACGATAAAGGGTACCCCCGAACCCTCTAACCAATGACGCCATTCTTCCAGTGCTAACTTGACAGCCAACAACTCCTTGTTGCCAATGTCGTAATTGCGTTTGGCAGGTGTCAAACGATGGGAGAAAAACGCGCAAGGATGCATTTTGTCATCCGCAGAAGAGCGATGGGAAAGAACCGCACCTACCCCCACCTCTGAAGCATTGACCTCCACCACAACTGACGTGAGGAATCAGGGGCTACGAGGATGGGAGCTGAAACGAAGCGGCTCTTGAGGTCGGAGAACGGCGCCTCAGTGGCGTCAGACCACCTGAACACAGTCTTGGTGGAGGTCAAGGCAGTCAGAGGAGCAGCTAGTTGGCTGAAACTGAATAAAATAGTGGTAGAAATTGGCGAACCCCATAAACCCATGCAGGGCCTTGCGGGAATCTGGAGTTGGCCAATTCACCACAGCCTTAACCTTGTCGCCATCCATGCGCACTCCCTCGGACGAGACAATGTACCCCAAGAAGGAGATAGACTGTGCATGGAAAACGCATTTCTCTGCCTTGACAAAGAGCCCATTCTCTAACAGCCTCTGGAGCACTCGCCTGACGTGCTGAACATGTTCCTGGAGAGAAGAAGAAAATATCATTATGTCATCCAGGTGGACATATATGAACTGATCAACCATATCTCTCAGCACATCATTGATGAGAGCCTGGAAAACCGCGGGGGAGTTGGACAGGCCAAAAAGCATAACCAGATATTCACAATGCCCCCTGGGGGTGTTAAATGCGGTTTTCCACTCATCCCCCGCTCTTATGTGGACCAAATGATAGGCATTACGCAGGTCCAGTTTCGTGAACACAGACGCTCCCTGCAACCGCTCGAAGGCTGAAGACATCAACAGCAAAGGATAAGTATTCTTTACCGTGATGTCGTTCAACCCTCTGTAATTGATGCATGGTCACAGAGAGCCATCCTTCTTGTCCACAAAAAAGAACCCAGCCCCAGCAGGATAAGAGGACGGGCGGATGAACCCAGCTGTCAGAGAATCAGAAATATAGTTCTCCATGGCCTCCCTTTCAGGAGCTGCCCTTAGGCGGAGAGGTACCTGGCAACAAATCTATTGCACTGTCATAGGGACGATGCGGAGGAAAAGAAGCAGCCTGGGGCTTACTGAACACTTCCTTCAGGTCGAAGTACTCCTTGGGCACGTTTGACAGGTTCACCGACTCATCCTACAACACAGAACAGACAACAGACAAACCAGCAGATACAAGACAAGACGCATGACAATGATTACTCCAAGAAGAAACAGAATTATGGCCCCAGTCAATACGAGCGTTATGGAGGATGAGCCAGGGGTGTCCCAGAACAATAGGGGTGTGGGGAGAGTTGGTGAGCAGGAAACATATCTCCTCTGTGTGGTTTCCCGAGGTGATGAGTGTAACAGTACCTTTGGCATCGGTAATTTCATGGAGGTTCTGTCCATTTAAGGCCTTGACGGCTATTTCCTGCTTAAGAGGAAAAATAGGAACTTGCAGGTTATTAGCCAACTGAGAGTCAATAAAATTACCTTCAGCCCCAGAGTCCACAAGCGCTTGAGAGGTATGCATGTTAGATGCATGTTGCAGTCTCACGAGCCCATGCAGGTGGGAGGAGCGCGGTTGTCACTCCTCCCACCTGCATGGGCTCGTGATTGAGGGCGGGGCTGACCGTGTCGCTGGTGCTGGTGGCTGCAAACTCGACGGTGTCAGAAACTGAGGTTAATAAAGCCTGTTGATCTCCTCGTCACAGACGAGCGTCCACCCGGATAGCCAGTTCGATTAGACCATCGAGATCGGTGGGTAGATCCAGCGCGAAAATTTCTTTCTGGATGCGATCAGCTAATCCGTGCCAAAACATGTCCCATTGTGCTTCCTCGTTCCATTTACATTCTGCGGCCAACGTGCGGAATTCTATTGAATAGTCTGAAACCGGGCGATTACCTTGACGTAGGTCGGCTAGCACCCGTCTCATCTCGTCCGCGAGCGTTTGACATGAAGCGCAGCAGGGATGCTTGTTTTCCCATACCGCCATTCCTCAGAGCGCTGCCTTTCCTGACAACAAAGTCAATACCAAGGCCACTCTAGACTGTTCCGTGGCAATGTCTGAGACTGAAGCAAAAAAAAAAGGAACATTTAGTTATGAACGCCCGACAAAGATGTGGCTCACTGGAGTACGGCGCAGGTGGTGGTAAACGAGGCTCCGTGACCGAAGCGGTCATCAGAGAGGCAGGGGGATTCGGTGGTGGCAAATGCAGTGAGGTGAATTTATTAGAAAGACACTGGTGCAAACCAGCAGACAAAACCAGAGAGACAAAGATGCAGAGAGTCAAGGGTATCCAGGCAACGCCAAGTGCCGTAAGCAATAGTCCAAGAACAAGATCCGAAATCGTCAGAGCAGGAATTTCCAGATGATAGCAGGACTGAGGCACAACAGAGGGCAGGAACAGACTGCACGAACAAACACCAAACTTCTGACAACAGAGAACAGAAAAGGCACAGGTTAAGTAGAGTCGCTCTGATAAGAATCAGGTGCTTCAAATGACTCAATCAGTGCTCACGCGCACAGAGAGAGAGAGAACAGAGAGAGACAGCGAGAGTGAGTCAGTGAACCTGAAAACCGTGACAGTTTAATAGGGAGCCAATGCAGTGTTGACAGAACCGGGCTAATATGGTCATACTTCCTGGTTCTAGTAAATAATCTAGCTGCTGCATTTTGGATCAGCTGTAGTTTGTTTATCAAGCAAGCAGGGCAACCACCCAGTAGAGCGTTACAGTAATCTAGCCTTGATGTCATGAATGCATTAACTGTTCCGCATTTGTCATTGAGAGCATATTCTGTAGTTTAGATATATTTTTCAGATGGAAGAATGCGGTTTTACAAATGCTAGAGACATGGCTTTCAAATAAGAGATTGGTATCAAAGAGCACACCCAGGTTCCTAACTGATGACGAAGACTTCAGCCATCAAGTGTTAGACAGTATTCTAAGTTATTACGTGCAGAAGTTTTTGGTTCAATAATTAGAATCTGTTTTTTTCTGACTTTAGTAGTAGGAAATTACTGGTCATCCAATTTTTTATATCAGCTATGCATTCCGTTAATTTTGTGAATTGGTAAGTTTCGTCAATGCGCGAAGAAATATAAAGCCGAGTATCATCAGTGTAACAGTGAAAGCTAACGCCATGCTTCCTAATGATATCTCCCAAGGGTAGCACGTACAGAGTGAAAAGCAACAGTCCAAGTACTGAGCCTTGCGGTACTCCATATTGAACTTGTGATTGATCTGACATCTCTTTGTTTACTACTACAAACTGATAACGGTCAGATAAGTATGATTTGAACCATGCCAATGAAATTCTACTAATGTCAACATAATTTGAGTCTATTTAAAAGAATCTTGTGATCGATAGTGTCGAATGCAGCACTAAGATCCAGTAACACTAATAGAGAGATACAACCACGATCTGATGTTAAGAGCAAATCATTTGTAACTTTAATGAGAGCAGTCTCAGTACTATGGTACGGTCTAAATCCTGAGAGGAAATCCTCACAGATACCATTTTTTTCTAAAAAGGAACATAGTTGTGATGAAACTGCCTTATCTAGTATTTTTGACAGAAAAGGTAGATTCGAGATCGGCCTGTAATTGACTAATTCTCTAGAATCAAGTTGTGTTTTTTTAATAAGAGGTTTAATAATAGCCAGCTTAAAAGTTCAGTACATATTCTAGTGATAAAGATGAATTAACGATATTAAGAAGAGGATCTATGACCTCTGGAAGCATCTCTTTCAATAGCTTAGTCGGTATAGGGTCTAACATACATGTTGTTGATTTTGATGATTTAACAAGTTTAGACATTTCTTTCTATAGCAGCGAATGAATGAAATTTTTCCTCAGGGACAATACAATGCACTGTCTGACACAATACTGTAGTAGACTGTTGCATGGTTATAATTTTCTCTCTAATATTATCAATCTTGCAAGTAAAGAAGTTCATAAAGTCATTACTATGGGGTTAAAAACACGTAAAAATATATAGCACAAACTTAAAATTATGCAAAATGATCAGAATGGCAAAGAACGTGGTCTTGGATCAAAATATAATAAGCGTGAATCGAAAAATTAAAAGTGTATTTAAAAAAATAACAAGCATTAATCAAAACTTTAAACACATTAAAAATATTGCACAAATCTTAAACTTGTGTTTATGTGTTCTTAAAAGTTGTTTTCCTTGCTTTTATTACTCTGTACTTTGTGCTCTCTTACATTTTCTGCTCATATTTTACTCTTTTGTACGCTTGTGCTGTTTTTCTCTTTGCTCTTCTTTCCATGTTCCGCTCTTACTTTTCCAAATGTTGTAGTTTAAGTTTCATGTAAATTAGGCTGGGCTTAAGCGTCACCATTAGTCCACTAGTTCTACATGACAGCTCCACCTCTAGCCAATTAATCGAAGAAAGGGGGATGATGACATCACTTCAATGCGACTCATGGCTACTGATGCTCACACTCATACAGGGGAAGATAACAGTCACAGCTGGCAATTTCCGAGCTAGGGTAAAATCAGGCAGGACACCGTTATACTGTATATTTGCCTGCAACTCGACCTGTCACCGGTATATACATCTACCTGGACAATCTTTTATTGTTAAATTCACCATCCTAACGACAGCCTGTCACAGTTGTGCCTGTCTGACGATCCATCACTGTTAAATTCACCTTTAATGCACCTACCACTGGACCTGTTGAAAAAACCAGCATATGCTGGTAAGGTAGGTTTTGAAGCTGGTATGCTGGTTTGAGCTGGTTTATGCTGGTCCTATGCTGGTCCAATGCTAGTCCATGCTGGTCCTATGCTGTCCTGGACCAGCATAGGACCAGCATAGGACCAGCATAGGACCAGCATGGACTAGCATTGGACCAGCATAGGATGCTGGTTTTTTCAACAGGTCCAATTGTGGTCTTGCAGCCTTGGCTAAATGTAGTATACACGAGACTAGATAATGATCTGAGATGTCATCACTCTGCCGTTGAAATTCTGCAGCATCAATATCGATTCCATGTGACAATATTACATCTAAAGTATGATTACGACAATGAGTGGGTCCTGACACGTGTTGTCTAACTCCAATAGAGTTTAGAATGTCTGTAAATGCCAATCCCAATGTGACTTTTTCATTATCTACATGGATATTAAAATCAACAACAATTAGGACTTTATCCACAGCCAGTACTAACTCTGATAGAAAATCAGCAAATTCTTTGATAAAGTCTGTATGGTGCCCTGGTGGCCTGTATACAGTAGCCAGCACAAATGTCAAATGGGATTTGTCGCTTACATTACATAAAGTTACATAAAGCACCATCACTTCGAAGGAATTACTGTATATTTGAAAGACATTTGAGTAATACTGAAGATATTACTATAAATTACAGCAACACCTCCCCCTTTGCCTTTCCGATGCGGTTCGTGTTGATAATAGTAACCTTGAGGGCTAGACTCATTTAAAGTAATGTAATCATCTGGTTTTAGCCAGTCAAACACAGCACATCTAGATTATTGTTTGTGATAATATAATTTACAATAAGTGCTTTTGAAGAAAGGGATATAATATTCAGCAACCCAAGCTTTATCATTTGTTCATCAGCATTATATCTGTTTTTTATTTGTTGAACATCAAATTAAATTTTTACCCTTAAATGGGTTTGGGAGTTTCTTTGTATTTGCTAATTTGGGGTACAGACACAGTCTCTATGTGATAATATCTAGGTGAAAGTGTTTCTATGTGTTGGGATTTATATGACTTCTGTGATGTGAGACAGCTAGCAGACGGTCGGTTTAGCCAGTCTATCTGCTTCCTGACCTGGGCCCCAGTTTGTCATGTTTCAGCTCTAAGACTATGTGCCATATTATTAGAGAGAAGAGCAGCACCATCCCAGGAGGGATGGATACCATCTCTTTTCACCAGGTCAGGTCTACCCCAAAAACTTTTCCAATGGTCTATGAACCCCATATTATTCTGTGGACACCACTTAGACAGCCTGCCATTGAGTGATGATAGTCTGCTAAGTATCTCATCACTCTGACGAACAGGAAGGGGGCCAGAACAAATTACAGTGTCTGACATCGTACTTGCAAGTTTACACACCTCTTTAATGTTAATTTTAGTGATCTCCGACTGGCGAAGTCGAACATCATTAGTGCCGAAGTGAATAATGATCTTAGAGTATTTACGATTAGCATTAGCCAGCACTTTTAAATTTGCTTTGATGTCAGGCACTCTGGCTCCCGGCAAACATGTGACTATGGTGGCTGGTGTCTCTATAACTAGGGCACTTTCAACAGGATTCTCAGTGGGGACTGAGTGAGGAGAACCTGTTTAATGTTCTAATCGGAACGGAACAGTGGTGTTTTTCGTGAATAGGCCGTCTCACGGTCACACAATTGCCCTGCTGCACGGGCTCTACAGCCAGAACCGAACAATGTACAGGGTTCACTAAGCTAGTCACATCCAGAACAGTATCTAAAGCCCTTACATTCTTACTATCCTCGATTAAAGTTTGGATGCGTGTCTCTAATTCTGAGATTTTCTCTGTCAACCCTGCATTTATGACATGTGAATCCCTCGTCGCTGACAGAGAAAGCTATACTATGCATGTGACAGGCAGTGCAAGTAATAATAAAAGGAGAGGATGACATGACTCACCGTGTTTGCAGACTGATCCGACTTACCACAGTTGTTTAATGGACTTGTAAAAAAGGAGCGCAAGAGAGACGACGGTAGCACAGAAAACAGGTTAACAGGCTAGCAAAATGGTAACATGTTGTGATAGCGATCTAGATTAAAAGATTAAAAAGCTAGCGCTGTCAGATTAATATGATAGGCAATATTAGACAATATCAGATATATGGTGATGATAATATAAACAACAAGGAGTTAGGCAGATACTCTGCCATTCATCCTGTTATATTCTCATTTATGTCTTGGCACCAAGCCAAATGCATGTTGTCTGTATTTTCCCTGCAGTTAGTGGAGGTTAGTCTATAAAACTCGGAAAGTTGTTTACCACAATCAAGGTGGTTTAAAGTAATTTTTTCTAAAGGGGACAGATCCGGTAAGGCAAGAGAGTGATGCTGTGCTTTATTAATAAAATTTCTAATTTGAAGATATTTAAAAAAAAAAAAAAAAAAAAAAAAAAAAAAAACCCAAATGCACAAATTTTTAAACCAGCATCATGTGTTACTGGTGTAAAAGAAGTGTTACCCCAAATAGGGGTAAACTGTGATAATTGTGAAATCTCTCCAAGATGTTTCAAAACTTTATACCATACCACAATAGTATTTTTAACAAAGGGATTAGAAGTGGCTTTTTTCAATTTGGGCAGAGGAGCGGAGTACAAATACAAATTTAGTGGTAAAAATGTGATGGTGACATAAAGACTGCACATTTAACATGGACTTGAGTTTGTAAATGCACTCACACACACACACACACACTCTCACAGAGACTGCTTACTGACACAAGAGTTTATTATGATTATCAATCAAAATGAGTGAATGAAATACCTGTGAAATATCTGTCTGTTGTTTTTGTGCAGTGTTGTCTGTCCCATGATTTTAGAGTCCTGACGGGAAACAGTGGCGAAGGTAGGGAATCTACCATTTATTAATTGAGTGTGGGTGTTTCAAGAACAACGCAGCCGAGTTGCTACTGTTATTTCCTGTTCAATTTCAATTTGTCGCATAAGAGTAGATTTATTTATTTTGAACATTATGACAACATGTTTCTTCTAGACTCTGTGTTTATGGGAAAATGTGTAAAGTGTTGTATGTGAATTTGTTCCTCCTCATGGGGTAATGGTGCTGGCCACCAGTATAAATGTGCATGTCTGTTTAATGGCGTTTTAGTTTGTGTTGGTTACTGCAGTGGAGAGTATGGCCTGAGAGCTGCAGGTATTTTGTATTTTGTTGATTTCTTTTTGCTATTCTTTTTGTACATTTTTATTTCTTGATGAAGCTATTTTTGAAAAGATTGTATTTTGTAGTATTGCTTCGGAATCTAATTTGGATGTTTCTTTTTTGGATAAGATTTTTGAGTTTTTTTTTTTTTTTTCTTATTTTTCTATGAATATTTTTGGGTTTGGATTATTTCTGTTTTGCAAGTTAAATAAATATTCATTTTCACTTTAAACTCTGGTATTCACTCTGCCTCTTTAATTTGGCCACATAATTTTGGTGCCCATTATTGGTTTGGTGTTACCATTACAAAGGACCAGTTGTATTCACCTCAATCCTTAACCAAGAGGTAGAATTTTCATTTGTAAACATCGCTGCTCTAAGTTAAGTATGTGGCGAGGGTAGGGGAATTGATTGAAATGAGAATAAAAATTTTGGGAGAACATTCATTTTTAATATATTGATGCGTCCAGTCTGAGAAATTGGTAAGGATGACCATTTATTAATTTATTTCAGTGATTAATTAGTTGTATAATTATAATTGCAGGAAACCAAATTGTTTAGGTCTGGGGTAATATTAATACCAAGTGTAACCCACACCTGAGGGGTAAATTTTATGTTGACTCTACAACTGGACTAATGTGCTCAGAAGACTAGGTTTGTCCACATAGAGAGATGGTGCAACAAGAGTGAACAAATTCAGACGTTCAAGGTTTTTGGTAAGAGCAAGATTTGACTGTATTGAACACAAGAAATAATCGATTTCATTTAAATTCAGTGACATAGGAATATTCACGTTACACTAATTTGTACCCTTTCCTTCTTTCCAGGAATTTGATGGTTGTTTCACTTATTGCAATTAATTTTCAGTTCAGAATTCAATTAGGGTAAATGTATAAAATACAATAAACTTTCACTGTCCTTTCTGTCTGAATTACTTGTTCTTGAATTTAACCCTATTTAGTTTTCCCTCTTTAAACATTAACATCCAATCAGTTTAACATGAACAAATAAAATTTCAGCTATTGGACTGAATAACCAGTAACCACAGGGTTCATTCACCATAAAATGGAAGACCTCAAAATGAAAAAAATAAAATATAAAAATCAAAATCAGTCCATGAATTCAGTTCAGTTTCTGGAAGAAAAGTTCCTTGAATGTGGTGTAATTCACAGTCTGTGCAGTTGATCCAGGATTAGGACGAATACAAAAACAAACAAACAAAAAAAAAAGTTTGTTGTGCAATTCCCGTCCTACCGTTCGACGACCACACGGTTAAGTTCACAAGAAGTTAAGGATTCACTCTACAGTTGGCCCGCCAGTCCAACTCCACCAAGATGCATATAGAAAGTGCAGGAAGGAGTTGAGACGATTCACAAGGATTCACGCTTTGATTAGTCCACATCCAGATCAGGCAACATTCAGCGGCTGGCTCCACGAAACTCAAACAGACATCACAGGAAGAAAAAAAACCTGGCCAAGGAACTCATTCATCACACGTACATCGGCCAAACAGTAAATTTCCAGAGCATACGCGTTCCAAAGTGTCACTCTCCGCACAATCTGCTTCTCTCTGAACATTACTTTTCTCCCGACTTCGAGGCACTGAATCTCCCGAGATAGCGAGAAGCGACCGTTTGCATCAGAGGTTAGAGAGAAAAGAGAAAGATTTCGAACGTGCAGGATATAATAATCGCGCGAAGGCGGAGGTTTAGTGACGTCAGGCACGATCTCATTGGATACTTCATAATGTGAGAATATTATTGGAGAATTTTGAAACCTTCAATATTTTATACATATATATTTATATATATACAATTTTATGTAATTAGTAAAATTAATTACATCATAATATATGGTTTCAGCCTCTTTATACTTAGTTTAATATATTGTTTTATATATAGTTTGTTTAATTCAAAGGTTTATTTATTTTTTTCTTTCTCAATCACTAACCACTAGTAACCTGGGTTACACAAGATATTTATAACTTTCCTGAGCATTTTTAAAGGGGGACTGGATGGGAGGTATAAGACGTTCCGATATTAGTCAATATCTCTGCTGTAGGATGTGAATATCAAATTTTAATCAAGTTTCTAAAGTAAGGACCAATACCAAAGTGGGAAAGGGTATCAAAAAGATAGGCCCATTCCATCCTATCAAAAGCCTTCTTGGCTGCACTCAAGTCTGCCTCTTCAACTGGTTGATCCAATGTTTTGGAATCTTCCTCAGATAGCGGGAATAACTGAATCTCATCCATAAATGTTTTATAGATATGGGTATTTACAGGAGGTGTCGATAATTACCGATTACAGGATGATTACCTACAAAATCAAGAAACAACCATTTTGTGTTCAGACGCCATCTAGGTGGGTTTTTAATTATGGTTTTAAGAGTATAATTCAGCGATAATGATGCATGATCAGATAAAATAATACTACTATATTTACAATCAGATATACAGTCAATCAAGTTCTTTGAAATAAGAAAATAGTCTATTCTGGAGTAAGTATGAAAAGATGCGGAATAGTAAGAAAATTCTTTTTTTTTTTTGTTAGATTTTGAAACCTCCAGACATCACTTAAATTAAGGTACTTGATGTATTGATTAATTATGTTTCTGCATTGAGAATGTGAGGTATCAATACCTGTGGAATGGTCCAAGTTAGGCTCTAAGGTACAATTAAAGTCACCAGTGACTATTAAGTTGCCTTGAAGAGAGGACAGAATTAAGAAAAGATTATGAAAAAATGTTGGTCCATCTGTATTAGGGCCGTAAACACTTACAAGATTGGAATATTCATTGAGCATCCTACCACTGATCTACCCATTGGATCGTGGAAAGTTTTTAGTATATGAAATGGTACTGATTTATGTACCAGCACAGCTACCCCTTCTTGAGTGTGAGCCATATGAAGCTGCTATAACCTGACCTGGCCTTCTTCTGCACAGTTTAACGACTTAGTCAGACAGTAGATGTGTTTCCTGCAGGAATATTTTGGAGTGAAGATACTTAACTCTGTCCATCACTTGTTTCAATTTGGTTAAATTACAGAGATGTACCAGAAAATTGAAATGTATAAGAAGACCAAAAAACAAAACAAAAACAAAAACAAAAAAAAACACGTATACGAATTTAAGAAAACGAAAAAAATAACCCCAGCACATGCACTAGAACAAAGAAGCGCACGGCGAACATCCCTTCTTCCATGACTAGAACTCTAGTTACGTACCCTAACAGTCCTATAATAGGAACGCTACATGGTTGCTGACTTAAGAGAAGAAATAACAGTTGTATCCAAAACCTAAACATAAGAAATTTCAAAATAAATGCTCTCATATACCTTAAATGTTATGACCGTTTAACCAAAAGAAAATAAGTTACACAAATAAGGTTTTTTGATGACTCAATTTTAACCGTCTGTAACTAAATCAGAACCAGCCCTTTATGGACTATTAAATCCAAAATGGGCCACCTTACCATTTTACAGTGTTGTTAGACTAAGGGCAATCTTACAAAAAAAGAAAAGTACTGCGTCTGCGGAAACGAGTACTGCGAGTACTGAGTCTGGGGAAAAACTCCTTTTTTCCTCGATACTGAAGCCTTTTTCAATAACGCAGTGTAACTGCACGGCCATTGGTTCAAACTGGGAAACTTTTTGAACCAATGACGGCGCGGCGGAGCTGCGTGAGCCTATGGCGATGTACCGTGCCAAAGCCCGCCAGAATGGGCGGGGCGTCTGGCTATATAAGCGAACATTTCGCCATAGGATTTCAGGTCAATCGACTGAAGCGACGACACTGAGTCGTACAGCTCCATGGCACAGCAGCAAATGCAGTACTCATTCCGTATCTCAGGGAACCGAGGTTACGTACATAACCGAGTACGTTCCCTTTCGATACTTCACTCATACTGCGTATGGGGAACGAATACAATCGCGCCGTGCCATGGGAGGGAATGACTGAACTTATCTTGGGCACCGGAGGGGCCCAGGGGATAAATAGGGAGGCAAAAGCCGCCGTACCCTCATGGTTACACATGCTAAGAGGGAGCTGGCTCCTATGAGATAACAGTACGACCGACGGGCTACTCAGAGGCTGTCAAATCACTCTGAAAGGACCCGAGCATGCAACGCCGGAACGTCCAGGTTATAGAACCTGACAAACGTGGGCGGCAAGGACCAGCTGGCCGCCTCACAGATGTCTTTAATGAAGACACCACTAGACCAGGCCCACGAGGAGTCCATACCTCTAGTGGAGTGGGCTCCTACTCCTATGGGGCAATCCAGGCCCATAGAGGAATAACAAAGAGTGATAGAGAGTCTTTGCTTTGTGACCGGAAGCCCCTTGGTGTGGCCGCCAAAGCACATGAAGAGCTTACACCTTAGGAAATTAGCCATAGGGGTCAAAGGTCACCTGACCACAGCGGTTCAAAGGGAGGGCCTTTGAACGCTCTGAGGACCGATGCTGGTTCCTCCAGAGTGGGGCCACCAGGTGAACTTTTATGTTTGTCTTCCCTGATTCGTCTGATGACTTGAGGGATCAGAGCGACCAGGGGAAAAGCATAGAGGAGAAGGCTGGGCCAGTCATGGGCCAGCGCATCCCTGTCCTTCGAAAAGAAGATTGGGCAGTGAGAGTTGTCTTCTTAGGTGAAGAGGTCGACTTCTGCCTTCCCGAAGATCTCTCAGATTTCGAGAACCGTCCGGGGGTGGAGCGTCCACTCGTCTGTGGGGACATTGCTCCGAGACAGCATGTCTGCTCCTGGGTTCATTTTGCTCGGTACGTGCGATGCTCTCAGTGATTGCCAGTTGGGCGGCGCCCATTCCAAGAGCTGCTTTGCCAGCGCACAGAGGTGCCCCCTCAGGACCCATGGGAAGGTTTGGAGGGCCCGACAAACTGCTAGCATCTCTAAGCAGTTGATGTGCAGCTGGCTCTCCTCGTTCGACCATGAGCCGAAGGCTGGTCTGCCCTTGCACAGAGCGCCCCAACCCATGTTGGATGCATCTGTCGAGACCACCATCCTTCTGGATACCGTCCCTAGGGAAACCCATGGCTGAACGACTGAGGGTCCTTCCAGGGGTTCAGAGCTGTTAAACAGGCCTGATTCACCCTGACATGGAAGCAGCCGTGCCGCCAAGCGTGAGGTGGGACCCGAAGGTATAGCCAGTGCTGTAGAGGCTGCATTCATAGGGGGCCAAGCTGTAGAACTGGGGAGGCGGAAGCCATCAGCCCTAGCATCCTCTGGAAACGCTTCAGAGGAAACGGGCTCTGGTCCCGATAGAAGCCACGAGCTGGCAGAGGAAACGGGCTCTGGTCCCGATAGAAGCCACGAGCTGGCAAGACTGTCGCCCTCATTTGGGCTGAGTTGAAAACAGCTCCCAGGAATGATATATGTTGGCTGGGGAGCAGTGAACTCTTGTCGAAATTGAACCTGAGTCCCAGGCACTTCAAGTGGCTGAGGAGCACGGATCTGTGGTATCCTAGCTCGTCCTGAGACTGGGCCAATATGAGCCAGTCATCGAGGTAATTCAAAACACGGATTTCCATCTGCCTCAGAGTGTAAAGAGCTGCGTCCATACACTTCGTAAAAGTGCGCGGAGCTAGGGACAGCCTGAGGAGAAGGACTGTATATTGGTAAGCCACTCGTGTGAGAGCATCCATCTTCCATGGAGGCGGCTTGCGGGGCGGTGCTGGCAAGCAACGCACTATGTTATTAGAAGAAATATATTCCATGAGTCTCACCTGATAGCTATAGGGGAGCTAGTCATAGCATAGAGCTGTCAGTGGAGCATTCTGGCTGAGCACACAGTGTGGTAACACCGGAAAATCCATTGGTGCAGGAAAAGTGAGACATGCGGAAACAGACCGGAAGCGCTCACTTAGTCCTGTTCACTTGGCCCTGTAACCTTTTGTTTTCCATCTCAGTAGAGTGGGAAAAACAGAGGAAAACAAGGGAAGGAGCCGCTCCACCACGCCGTCATTGGTTCAAAAAGTTTCCCAGTTTGAAACAATAGCCGTGCAGTTACACTTTGTTATTGAAAAAGGCTTCAGTATCGAGGAAAAAAGGACCCATACGCAGTATGAGTGAAGTATCGAAAGGGAACTGAAGAAATGACGACGGTCTTCATAGATAACCAGAAGCTTGGCAGGGAAAATCATCCCATACCTAATCTTCCTCCTTCGGAGCTCTTGCTTCACCTCCTTAAATCACCTTCGTTGTTTCAGCACCTCGGACGATAGATCAGGGAAAAACATAATGTGGTGGTTGTGAAACATTACTGTACCCCTTTCCCGAGCCGCTCTCAAAATTTTCGGACTTTGTCAACATAGTTGAGAAGTTTTAGTATCATCGTTTTTGGCCTTGACGATGTATTCCCAACTTGTTTTCCGCTGTTGGGTAACCTGTGTATATGTTCATTGATCACTGGGGCTGGGAAAGTGTCCGTGCCAAGGACCTGAGGGAGCCAGTTTTCCAAAAACGAAACAGGATTATTTCCCTCAGCTCCCAGCTCAGAGTTAGCATTGGCGCCAACCTGTGCGATATCAGCTTCAGAAGTGGAACCTTCATCCACAACCGTATCCATATTATTTTTTTTATCCCTTTTTCTTTGCGGTCGTGAAGACATGCTGAATGCTTTGCAGAGCAAAGAACAGAAAAGAAAGCGTAGCTTTGGGTTATCGGGTCTAGATAAAATATTTTGAAAAAAACAAAAAAAGGGAGTAATCAGAGAGCATTGAGAAGTGTGACTGTTCAGCAAACTGACATAACCGGAAGTCACCAATTTTGATTTTTTAATTTGCCACTCCACACCAAAGGGGTCTTTTTGTGACTTTAATTATTTAGCCGATTTTTTATTAATTGTCAAACGGAATATTCCCATCAACACTTCGTTGTCTGTCAGAGCGGATCTGAACAGATCTATCCATCAGAGCAGATGTAAATGGATCTTCCTCGCACCGGAGGGATTACTGCTTAAAAATATTTGTCAGGTAACTGTGCGTTTAAACAGTACCCTTGCAGACAAAGTACCCTGCCCAATCTTTACCAGTCTCCACACAGAAGACACGGAGCACAGACTTCAACGTCTGATGGAACCTTTCTAGAGCTCCCTGCGATTCTGGATGGAACGCGCTATACATTTTATGCATTACTCCCAACTCAGTGAGCATTTGTGCAAATACTTTCGAGGTGAAATTTGACCCCTGGTCAGTCTGAATCACTCGAGGCAGACCAAAAGTAGTACAAAACTTCAATTCTTTCACAATTAAGAGGAGCTTTAATTGAGTGCAGTGGAATAGAATGTACTGAATGTCAGAATGTACTGATATCCAGTTTTAGATTTGGGCAGCGGACCCACACAGTCAATAATCAATCTCTCAAAAAGTTCACTTAGCACAGGAATGGGATCCAAAGGTGCCAAAGGAATCTTTTGATTCGACTTCTCTGCACGCTGACACACATCACAGAAATTTGATACCACAGATTTTAATCCAGGCCAGAAATAATACTTACAAATGTGCTGAAATGTTTTTTCGTAACTCCCAAATGTCCTGAAAGAGGATGTTCATGAGCCAGTTTCAGGACTTGTAATTGGTACCCAGTCGGTAACACAATCTGATATCTCACCTGCCAGTCTGCCGCATCAGAATGTGGAGGTGTCCATTTATGCATGAGAATTCCGTCCTCCCAATAATAAGATTTATTCAAATCAGAGATATCATTCACATTAATGGCCATCTCAGAACTTTTTCACAACATAGGATCAGACTTCTGGGCTCAGGATAACTGATCTCGACTAGGGCTGGGCGATAAAACGATAACGATATGTATCGCGATAGACACGTGATCGATATCAATAAAAAATGTGTTCGATAAAACGTTCAATATTTTTTTTATTCTTCGTCGGAAGAAAACAGAGGTTGCGAAGCAAGTTTGGTTGCATTAACAAAGGCACTCGCTCTCTGGTAACCTAGCAACGTAGGGAGTGACACGCTAACAGCCAATCATGTAACAGTATCATGTTTGGTTGCGCCATATCGTTGTCTCGTGCTGGTCTGCTGGATTCCTCTTCAGTAACCGGCAACTGATAAGCAGAAAATGAGTGCCGCAGCGAGCGAGGAAATTGTAAATAAAAGAGGAAAAGTCAGCTCGCCAGTATGGCAGTTTTTTGGATATTATAAGTCTGACCGTAGTCAGACCAATGTTGTCTGCAAATTATGCAAGACTGGTAATACCACGAACTTGATGTACCACCTTAGCCGCGCTCACCCTTTGGAGCACAGCCGTATTCAACCAACAACATCTGTAGCTGCAACACCGCACAACATTTTAATTATTTGAGTTTTCCATGGTTGTTGACATTTCTGTCTTAATAACTGAGGGGATTATGATCAGAGGAAGGTTAAGTTTAAAATAAAAATGTTTAAATGTAATATATTTTTCTCCTGGTCCTTATTTTAAATGGGTCAGAAAAAATATCAATAATTATCGATATCGACCGATATGAAACACTGATATCGTGATACAGTTTTCAGCTATATCGCCCAGCCCTAATCTCGACCCACCTGTAAAGGAACTTCCTCAGATGTCCAGGTTTCTGAACTAGACTTTACTTCAGCCTCCACAACTAAGTGATCTTTTCTAGGTTCAGAAACAGTACCAAGGAAAGAGTCGGAGATTTACATTTACATTCATTCACAAGGATTATACTAACCACTTCCACAGGTAATTTAGGGCACACACCCAACTCAACAGCTCCTGTAACAAGATCAGATTTTAAGTGAATGTTATGGAGTGGAACATGAACATCCCATTTCGATGCCTCGCACCAGCACATTTCTACATGTATAGGACTGATCAGAAAAACATCCTCACACACAAAGGACTGAGCAGACCCAGTATCTTGCAAAATCAAAACTGGTTTGGTTTCAGAACCATTTGCAAATGATACAGTGCCATGCAAAATAAACGGTCAATATGTAAGAATCAGATTCAGATACAGACTGTACAAAAGCCACATTTTTAGTTTTAGCATTTTCTTCTTCGAGGCCTCACAGTCAGCAATTAAACGGCCAGGATCTAAACAAAATAAACAGACCCTGTTCTCTGCTGTCCGCCCGAAGTAAACTGACGGGCTGACATTGCACTCTTCAACGGCCTCGAAGTTTGAGGAAATACACAAGTCTCTTCCCTTGCTACATTTACTATGGGAGAATTAGTTCTCTCAGGACATAATAATAATAATAATAATAATAATACATTTTATTTTAGGCGCCTTTCAAATCACTCAAGGTCACCATACATCAAAAAGAAATAGTAACAAGAACAATAATAAAATAATAAATAACAGTAAATAACAATGCCAACAGTAAATAAGGGGAAAGCAACAATTACAAACATGACAGCTATAAGAATAACAAAAAACAAAAGTGCTAGACTTGAGTGCACGCAGTAATCATGAAGGATAAGCTATTCTGAATAAATGAGTTTTAAGTTTAACTTTAAATTGATGTTGACTGGGAGAGAATTCCAAAGGTGAGGAGAAGCACGGCTAAAGGCCCTATGGCCCATGGTGGTTAGATGAGCAGAAGGTGTATGGAGGAGACCCAAAGAAGAAGAGCGGAGAGTTCGAGAAGGAATGTAGGGCCGTAAGAGATCTGAAAGGTAAGGTGAAGAGAGGTTATGAAGAGATTTGTAAGGGAGGATTTTGATAGGAAGCCAATGAAGCTGTTGAAGTGATGGGGTAATGGGGTAATATGTTGTATAGGAGTCCGGGTTATGATACGAACAGCAGAATTCTGAATCAGTTGAAGTTTATGAAGAGATTTGTGTGGTAAACCAATTAAAAGAGAATTACAGTAGTCAATGCGAGAGGTGACAAGCGAATGAACAAGAATAGCAGAACTATGGGGAGTGAGAAATGGACGGAGATGAGCAATATTACGGAGATGAAAATAACAAGACCTGGTTATATTATTAATATGAGCTTCAAATGAAAGGGTGCTGTCAAAGATGACCCCCAAGTTCCTAACCTGGTGGGAAGGGAAAACGAAAGAACCGTCAATGGATAAAGAAAAACTGCAGGACTTAGAGATAGTAGAATTAGTGCCAATAAGGAGTACTTCAGTCTTACTGCCATTAAGTTTGAGAAAGTTGGCAGAAAACCAAACTTTGATTTCGTGAAGACAGTTGGTAAGACAGGCAGGCGGAAGAATGGAATCAGGGTTTGTAGATACATAGAGCTGTGTATCATCAGCGTAACAGTGGAATTTAATACCGTATTTGGAGAAAATTTTACTAAGTGGGAGAAGGTAAATTAGGAACAATAGGGGACCTAGGACAGAACCTTGGGGGACACCATAGCTAACAGAAGAAGGTTGGGATTGAACATTTTTTTGTTGTACAAACTGTATACGGTTTGAAAGGTATGAAGTGAACCAGGCTTAAGGAATACCAGTGATACCAATGGCGGACAAACGATTCAACAGAATATTGTGTGAAATGGTGTCAAAAGCTGCTCTCAAATCAAGCAAAACAAGAATGGATAAGGATCCGCCATCAGCAGCCATTAACAGATTATTAGTCACTCTCACTAAGGCAGTTTCCGTACTATGCTTAGAAGAAACCCTGCCTGAAAACACTCATATAAGTTATTATTACTAAGGTGAGCATGGACCTGTGCTGCCACTGCTTTTTCAAGAATTTTGGAAATGAAAGGAAGATTTAAGATGGGAGGGAAATTATCAAATTGTTAGGGTCTGTGACCGTCTTCTTAAGAATTGGGGTAATAGCAGCTATTTTAAAAGATGATGGAACAATGACGGAGCTAAGAGAGGTGTGAATAATACGAGTTATAAGAGAAGAAAGAGAAGGAAAACAGGCCTTTACCAAATGAGTTGGTATAGGATCAAGTAATCACGTGGAAGAAATAGATTTCTGATTGAGATGAGAAATTTCTTGTTCAGAAAAGTCAAAAGAAGAAATAAAAGTAAGGGGAAAATCAATTGAGTCACTGTTTGGTAAACTACAGTAAGCGGTAGTCAAAGAGGCCAACTGTTAGTGGATGGCAGTTATTTTGTCATTGAAAAAAGACATACATTTATCACATTGAGCAGTGCAGTACAGATGTGCAGGCAGTGTGTCAGGAGGTTTCAGAATACAATTTACAATGGAGAACAAGGTTTTAGTCCATGTAGTGCAGTGTGTCAAAATAAACTTGTCCGCTAGCACAGTAATATATAATACATTACAACAGCCTCCGGTGTTGTGAACAACAGTTAAGATGGCATTCCAGGCACCAGTTTACGACAGGGCCCCTCACTAACTGCTGGTGTGGAAGAAGATGTGTCACACTGTGATTGGATCTTTGGTGAATGAACACAAATGTTCAGCAACATCAGATAAAGTGTTAGACAACTGCCAGACACCTCTTCCAGAGCAGGAAGGGGGACCTTCTGCACCCACCACAACCAAGGAGAGGACTTCTCATTGGATGACACATTGACTTTAACCACCAAACTCATTCCTAAGGTTTAGACAAAGACTGCCATAAAAATTCCTTCAGGACCTCCTGGATGGAGCAGCAGTGACTGAAATAAAGAGAGGCCATAGAGATCTATCTAAATCCATACCTATGTTTGAAGGCCTTAATTTGGTTTAAACTGCATCACATCCACTCCATCTTCATGCAAAGCACAGTTTATGTTAATGGTTACTGACTGTTAACACAACAGGTCATGGGACAGACCTGTTAACAGATAAACGAATGCATGGACAATGACTTAACCATTTCGTATCGTGTTTGGTGTCTATCTGATCCCTACGATGCCTTTAATAATTTGAAAGAGGTTTGGTAAAGAAATAATGCATAGGTAAAATATTAAAGACACTATTTTAACACTGTACTTTATGCTATGCAAATGAGTTCCACACTAGGGTGGGCAACACCATGGCTACTTCAGATAACAGTGGCCAGTCACACTCCAGGATCGGAAAGGTGCCACATTTCAATCTCCTCCTCATCAGAAAGGGACAAATATGTCCCCCGGGTAGACACACCCTTGTTCTGCATTTCCAGCTCGACGGTGAAGGAGACATTATCAAACACTCCACGTCCTGAGTTTCTGACCTGACGAGGAAAGAGACAAGACAGTTAAGGTTAAGCTTTTGCGAGCAAAACCTTTCACATTGTTTCCTATGGAATGCCGAATCTAAAAATAAATGAATACATAAATAAATATACAAAGAAATGTAAAAAAGCAAAAATGAATAAATAAATATATAAATAAATATACATTGAAAAGCAAAAAAACAAAAATAAATAATTATTTATACATTTATTTCCATATTTATTTATTTATTTCCATATTTGTTCATTTCCACATTTATTCATTTTTACATTTCTTTATTTCTACATTTCTTTATTTTTACATTTATGTATTTTTACATTTCTTTGTCCGTAGGGTAATGAGGAGGGCGTGGTTTACCTCAGACATAGCAATCAAGCTCAGAGTAGGCGAGGGCGAAACATTGAGGCCACAGTGACACCTTGTGGTGTGGCCGAAATACAAGAAGTGTAGCCTACATTGATACTGGGATGAATGATTTGGATGGGTAATGTGGCCAAAATCTTATATCACGGGTTAAGTCATATAATATCACCTGAACTGTACTGTGTGACATGGATAGGCTACTCTTTATTCCAGACATGGCTGTCGAAACAACGTCTGGTCTGGATTTGTAAAACCTCTTGGGCTGGCAAACATGAACAGCAACATCTTCAATAGATCTGAAAACAGGGACTCTGAAATGGAAGCACTTGTTATTTCTCATTATTAATCATTTGAACAGTGATAGCGTTATAAATAAATGGCGTTACTAACAGCGTTACTTTTTTCAGTAACGAGTAATCAAACAAATTACTTTTTCCCGTTACAATGCCGTTACCGTTACTGACAATAAAATGCCGCGTTACTATAATTGAGCTCACTGAAGTGGTTTTCATCCGAGTCTCTCTCTCTTAGCTATAGGACCTGCAAAGTTTTTTCTCTGGTGTGTGTGTTGGGGTGGGACACAAGCTAACTGATGATGATTGGTGTGTGACTAGAGATTATAGACCTGCAAAGCGTTTTGTTGTAAAGATATAGTACAGGTTAGTCATACACAAATATAATTTTAAACTGATAATAATGTTCGATGCTCCGTGTGCGTGTGTGTGTGTCAGAGCATGCGAGCGGAACGCGTGCTCAAACCAGAATACCCTTTGTGACATGCTGGATGGAAAATATTTGAAATAAGTTTTTTCTAGTAGACTAGTAGCTTGTTCATTTAAGCCATTAGTTGACTAATCACATTTTTATTAACTTAATTTCTTAAATACTGGAGAGAATAAACCATAATAATGAGCGTTTACGTAATATAGGCTATATAGCACTCAATCGCACGCATAAAGCTTGCTATAAAGAACCGGCAAAAATAATGATTATGAATGTGACAAAAACAGCAAGGAGACATTTTAATTGTTTATTAATAAACTAATGTTTTCTGAATCAGTGTCGGCTGCGAAGATGAAGTTGACATTGCTGACTCTCATCACTCTAGGCGCATGGACGCGCCTAGAGAGAGAATGCACAATTCATTCGGATTACATAATCAGAGAGTAGCCTATTTCTTTTCGTTTTGAATTATTTCGTTTAAAAGTAGACATTTCAAGCTTTCTATAGATGTATTTATCATGTCTGTGAGGTAAGCAGCCTATAAGCTGAGTTTCGGTTCATTTAGTCTATAAGCTCCAGTTCACGTGCACTGATCGCGCCCGCGGCTCCATGTCATTAATATATTGTCTGCTATATTTGCTTCTTATTTATTAAATCCAGGTAATTGGTTGATGAAGCATTGATTAAAATTAAGATACATTTTTTACAAAAACGAAATTCACTTTAAAGAAAGGCTTTCTACAAAACTTACTTAAGTGGTCAAAATCATGTCTGACCCACTCCATGTCTCCCGATATATTGCGCATCTTATGATGCATCTTACTCATGCTGTTCACTTTTCATAATCAAATAGATGAATTTAAAAAATAACATAGGCATATAAACATTAATATGAAACTACGTTTTCTTTAATGGCTACCAACACGTATAGTACAGTACAGGGAAATTTCATGTCATGAGCAAGAGCGGATCATGAGTCACGAGTCGGATCAAGCATAATTTATTTTAAGACTCATATTTAATATTGGGGGCATCCAAGTTATTTGACATATTTGAAAAAATTTAAAAAGTAACGCAATAGTTACTTTTCCTGGTAGTTACTTTTATAATGATGTAACTCAGTTACTAACTCAGTTACTATTTGTGAGAAGTAACTAGTAACTATAACTAATTACTTTTTTAAAGTAACGTGCCCAACACTGCATTTGAATGAATGGGCTTGCGTTTGATTGAGATTCGGACACCAGTCAGAACATGGAAAGGAACCAGCGCGCATATAGGCTACAGTGAAGTCGAAGCAAGCATATTGATCAATGCATTTGAAACGAGACCACAAATTCACTTCACATTCATCTTTCCTATTTTTACATGCACCACATGTGACAAACGCTTAAAATACAACGCTTATTTCAAAGATCCAAAATAGAACAGGGCGTCGGTTACAGTAGAACATTTTGTCACATTGCGTCACTTCCCGTGTGGACAGTCACAGCATCACTGATTATAATGGGTTTTCTTTGTGTGGTCTTATTATTAATCACACATCTTAGGCTAAGTTATCAACTGATAATATCCAGAATTAAATAAATCAAAATGTGCCCATGGAAACAGAGCTGGTGAAACACACACGCCATGCTTTAAACATATGTATCATGCTCTTTCAAACAGCACCTGTCATGGTTAACGCGCCTCAATCCATACAGGGTTTTTCGGAAAGTTAGCGTGCGCCAGAGTGACAGAAATGACTGTAACTTAATGCGATAAGAACCTATTGTAGCCTACATAACAAACTGACCAGTAAATGTATCAAGAGCCTAAAGCCCAATTTGTAAAAAAAAAAAAAAAAAAAAAAAAAAAAAAATCCTATATTCTGCATTTTCTGAAATTCAAAACAAAATATTAATAAGCCCAGGATATTTTACAAATCCAGACCAGACGATGTTTCGATGTCGATGTCCGGAATAAAGAGTAGCCTATCCATGTCACACAGTACTGGGTGATATTATATGACTTAACCTGTGATATAAGATTTTGGCCATACTATCCATCCAAGTCATTCATCTCATTATCAATGTCAGTAGGCTACACTTCTTGTATTTCGGCCACACCACAAGGTGTCACTGTGGCCTCAATGTTTGGCCCTTGCCTACTCTGAGGTCCATTGCTATGTCTGAGGTCAACCACGCCCTCCTCATTAACTTACAGGACAAAGAAATGTAAAAATACTTAAATGTAAAAATAAAGAAATGTAGAAATAAATGTGGAAATTAACAAATATGTAAATAAATAAATAAATAAATAAATAAATAAATGTGGAAATAAATAAAAATCGAAATGAATAAATGTATAAATAAATAAAAGAAAAAATAAAAGTGAAATAAATAAATAAATATATACATAAATAAGGAAATAAATGTATAAATAATTATTTATTTTTGATTTTTTGCTTTTCTCTGTTTATTTATTTATATATTTATTTATTTTTGGTTTATTACATTTCTTTGTATATTTATTTATGTATGTATTTATTTTTAATTTCGGCAGACTTGGCATTCCATAGTTTCCAGCTGCACTCTAGCTGCAAAAAGGGCCTCAGAGGGTCTTCATCTGACCCTTACGGCTCCTACAACAGCACAGCCCAGTCCGTAAAGGACCTCTGCATCGGCAGACTTTGCCTGTACCACACAACTCCTCAGCGACGCAGCCAGCCTGCAAAGGAACCCGTGAAGTTTCATCTGACCCAGCTGCCCAGTCCATCCTTAAAGGACCCTCTTCGCACAACTGAAGTTCAGCATCCTCCAGCCCAACGTGGCACAACTACTGGACTACTCTGCGCCTTCCTACTGCACGCAGCCTGCATCATCAGTGGAAGACGTCTCTGCTGCCGGATTGATCACCCAACTGTGTGGAACGTAAATATGAACTTACCAAGCCTCTTTCTAGAGTCCTTGGCATTAGTTTATACATGCAGCATACTGTATGTTTTTCTAACCTGTTTAGATAAGTTACTTGAGGTCAGCTTGTTACAAATAATAGGGATATTATTTGTTGAATGATAAATAAGCAATTATTTATCGCCATTTTACCAGAGCCATTAGGTGGTTTCCATAAGAAGCATTCCCATACAATTCTCTTCCATTCTACATTCATTTCAACAGCACTGCATTTATCCATTCTGTGTTCACTTCATTTACACTGTGTGCAGAATTATTAGGCAAGTTGATTTCTGATCATATTTTTTTTCCAAGCACATTTTACCAATTCTAAACCACATCAATTTTAATAACTACTATTAATTTTATATTTAATCATTTATAAGATGCATGTTAACTGCAAAAGAATTAAGAATTAAGGTAAAGAATTAAGTGTGAAACCATTAATCTCCAGCACCACCATTTTCCAGAACTGCAACCTACATGGAGTCTCCAGAAGTGCAAGGTGTGAGGATCTCAGAGACTAGGACCAGCACCACATCATCTTGTATCACTGTTTGAAGAATTTATCTTCCAGAATCTGGCAGTAAGGTGTGGGAGTTCATTTTTAGTCCATATCTGCAAGACAGACATTTCAGGATAAGAGATGAAATGTCTGTCTTGCAGATATGGACTAAAAATTATCTTCCAAAACTCAATCTGTCTGTCTATAAAGCCTATAGAAACCCAGTCTTCATGTATTTTACAACACTTTAGCTTGTGATTCTTATCAAGTGCGGGTCATTTTTTTAGGATTCGTTAGCTAACCTAAATCTCTGAGATCCTGACACCTTGCACTTTTGGAGACTCCAGGTAGGTTGCAGTTCTGGAAAATGGTGGCGCTGGAGACTGAAGGGTTCCTGATGGTTTCACACTTAATTCTTCACCTTAATTTTTAATTATTTTGCAGTTAACATTTGTCTTTCCATTTCCACCTGTTTTTGTATGACCCTGCTTACCCAATGAGGGTTATGCTGTCCATTGGTAATACTTTAACTTTGTAGTTTCTAGTATTGCATTAGTATTGCATCCTTCTCATGAGCATTTAATAATTTTTGGCTTTTCAGTCCGAGTTAAATCTATTTTTGGCACATTTTGCCTGTAAAAGAAAACCTGCCTAATGATTATGCACACCTGAATATGAGGCATTTTTCATTTCCAGCCTTCATGAACAATTATATATCACTTATAAATGATTAAATACAAAATTAATAGTAGTTATTAAGACTGATGTGGTTTGGAATTGGTAAAATGTGCTTGGAAAAAAAAAAATATGATCAGAAAATCAACTTGCCTAATAATTCTGCACACAGTGTATTTGTTTCTTTGATTTAATTCAGTATTTTCTTTTGATTATTATTTTACTATCTTTTAGAAGTGCATATTCATTATTTCATTATTAATCATTGTGGTATTTACTCTTGCATATCCATTGTTAATAAATTTAATTGATTTTATTATAACTGTGTCTTCCTTGTGCTGATGATCAAAGACTCTACTAGTTGGCCAGACTCTCACGAATCCTTCAGATAAATACGTTGACCGACTCCCTCCAGTTTATATTAATTCTAAATTATTGAACAGCTCCTTTTGAGTGTTCTTAAATTGTTAAGATTGGTGCCCCGTATTACAAAAGGGGGGAGGGGTCATCTGATACACTCATAACCACACTTTAAGTGACACGTGATCAAAAATCACTACGTCACCGGTGAATGGAGTAAAAATCAGTACACCGGCATTAGGGTGGCCCTTATTTTTGAACTTTTGAAATCTTCTGCTCTCACCCACCCAGTCAACTCTCCTTCATGAGAAATGGAAACAAACCAAATTTCGCTGAGATTGGAGTATGTTTATGGTGTGCTCAACAAAATTGAAATTCTGTCTTTATGACCATAACAGCACATAATTAATAATTATACAAGACCATTAGTAAATGGTTAATTAGGTTAAAAATGAGAACACAGAACAGTTTGTTAGTCTGAAAATGCTCAATTACAATGCTGCTGATGAGAACTGATCTTTGAAAAATTGCGATCTGATTGAGATCATGATGACAGTCCGACATATCCTTCAGCCACAAAGTTCTTGCAGACGTAAAAGAATGTTAAAAAGTGAAATTACTGTACTGTAAAGAAAGTGAACTTAGAACAAAATTGAGATCAGGGAGATCATATTCACAAAACATCTTAAGGCTAAAAGTAGCTCCTAACTTGCCGATTTAGGAGAAACTCTTAAAAATAATGGGTGTGTCAGTCCTAATTTTAGGACTCCTAAATTTTTGCTCTAAGAGTATTTCACAAAACATTTTAGCGCTAAAACTAGCTCCTAAATCTGTGAAACTCTAGGAGTGGTCAAGAGGACTCCTAAGTCACTAAGACAAAATCAAAAACAGTCCTAAAATGATTGCTGGTGCCAATCCACCTTAGCAATCCGCCCAAAGACACTGTACACCATTGAGGCAATAGCGATAGAGCCTTGGGTGCTGAGCCTTTTCTTCATAAATGCAGTACATATTACATATACATATAGATTTGAATCTACGATAAAACGCCAAAAATAAATCTTTAATAAATAAATAAATAAATAAATAATGCCTGATTACCTGTGGCAGTTGTTTTCAGTAGTTCACATTTACAAATGATCAAATAGAGTAAAATGTATATAATAAGCGTATTTGGTGTGCTGTCCAAGGGGATCGAGGGCTCCGAGCTTGGAATTTTGCCCAAATCCAGAGTTCTCCTTGTATCCCCAGCCAGCTGAGAGTGAGGAATGGGTTGGTGGAGGGATGCAGAAAACTGTCGAGGTAACTATGTGAGTCGTTCTACAATATTTCTATGATATTTCTATGATTAAATTGCTGACAGAGACTCCTCCCCATCAGCCAATCACTGTGGGCATAGTCCATAGCAACGAGGTCAACCCCACCCTTTCTCTTAGCTTAAGACTTCTCTCTATTCCTTAGTAAAAGTTGGTCTCAGCAGCTTTGTGAATAGGTTTTAAGAGAAAACTCTTAGCTAAGAACTTTTACTGCCATTTAGGAGAACTCTTAGTGGTAAGATAAAATGTTTTGTGAATACAGCCCCTGATCTATATGTGGTGGGAAGCGGTACAGGTTTTAACACACAAGCCCAAGTTTATCTACTTGTAGAAAATTCGACTACGCCACCTGGGAGGGTTTCACCCAGGAAATAGAAATAAACCCCAAAGTTTGTTATTAGGTCACACAGGTTCGCTTCTCTTATAAAAAAATGTAGGCAGGAAACATGGGCATCATATAAAAGTACAAAATTTATTCACAAATTGAATTCAAGATAGAAAAATCACTTAAAATAGCCTTAATGATACGGTGCCACTCCTGGCAGCTCTCTCTCCAATGACAGCTCGAAAATAAACAAAAATACACAAAACAAATTACACCAAGTTACAAAAACAAACTTTACAACAAAAAGAAAACAATATCCTCACTGTTAAAAGGTACAGTGACAGGAAACTAATTCAAATAAACAAAGAGAAAAACACGACCACAAGAAAAGACAAACAAAACCAATTTACACAACTTCCAAATAAGCAAAACATAATATATACCAAATTACAGGGCTGAGGTTACCCACCGGAGTGATCACCAGCGCTAGTTATCCAAAAGCACAGTTCCACACATCCCACCGTGAACTCAGATCACACACTCATACACTTCAAAAGTGTCACATGGCAAACGCTGAAGCAGCACCACCACCACAAAAGATCCTTTACCTATGGGACCCCAGCTCCTGGAAGAAAATCAAAAACAAAATAAATAAATCTCATTAACAAAAGTAAATGAAAATCAGTCAAATGGAATCACAGTTCCATCATAAAAACGATGGATAAAAGTCACCACAGTACAGCACAATCAACAATATACAAATATTCAAAAGAAAAAGACGACAAACAAAAACAAAGAAAAAGCTCGGTTCAAACCACGAGGAAAACAGAACTCATAAGGAGTGGCCGCGTAGTCCATACGCCAGCTCCAATAAACTGGACGATCCTCCACCCCAAGGTAAAACAATAAAGTAAACTAGAAAATCACAGAAACCAGACAGCAGCAGCAGAAGTCCCCTTAAATAGTTGTAATATGATAGTGTTCGTGCAGCGTGCAGCAGCAGCAGAAAAACGACTGCGACAATAATCGCCCAGAACGAAAGGGAGAATCCTGTGGCAAATACGAATGACAAAAACACAAAACAGTGTTACTAATAGTTACGCATCACCCGCTGGAATTCCCCCCTAGCAACCACATGTAAGACTTACCAAATGAGGATAGATGAGTTTTACAATCAGTTCACTGGCCACTGTGGATTTTATGTCGACCTCTCACGCTATAGTCGCGGAGATATACCAACTGACCCTCCTTCAGTGGTGATTCTCATACCTGTAGATCATGCCTGGCCTTTCAGCGATTGGCCACGACCCCAACTGCTCACAAGCACCCTCAAAAGCCACCTGCAACTGATCCTGATGCTCCAGGACCCACCGATGAACACTACCTGTCAACGGCTCTTCGACTCTACCAAGCAGGAAGTCGACTGGAAGTCTAGGCTCCTGCCCGAACATCAAAAGATATGGGCAAGATATGAGCTTGGTGAGGAGTAGTGTTGTAGGCGAACAGTACCTGGGGAAGACAAGATGGCCAATCCCCCTTCTTCAACACAGGCAAGGTGCGCAAAAGATTGTGCAACGTTCTGTTGAAACATTCGCACTGGCCGTTTCCAGCAGGGTGATATGGGGTAGTGCGTGACTTTTCATCTCCATATACAGCTGATGAATGAGAGCTGACTCAAAGTTACCGCCTTGGTCCGAATGGATGACCAGGCACCCCAAATTTACAGAACCATTCAACAACAAGAACCTGTGCCACCATCTCAGCTCATTGGTTCTAGTGGGTACAGCCAAGGTGTATTTGGTGAAAATATCAGTCATGACCAGGGCTTAAAAACGAAAAAAAAAATTCAATCGTTCCACTCAGAGCAGAATCGTTATTTTAACGTTTCTATTCCAGCGTTCCTTCGTATTATAAACGTTCCAAAACCGGTTTGATTAGAAAAAAATAATGGTTGATAACATTATAAATAATGGTTGATAACATATAACATTATTTTTATTTTATTTTTGCATGTAGCCTACTTAATAATAATAATAATAATAATAATAATAATATTTTATTTATTAAAAAACAAAGAGAGTGTATTCGTCTTAGCCAATAGGCCTACAATTATCTTTTATAACAAGATTCTGTCCAAATGTAAACCTATTAAACGAAAGGAAAAACAATGGTTTATAAATTAAAGTATTTTTTTCAAGATATTTTAATGTTTGCTGCATGGTTAAAAATAACGACGCTATTCCTGAGAGGAAAAAAGATAGCATAGGTCTATACGTCGCATTTTATTATTACATTCAGAAATAATGATAATAAAGTTATCGGTAAATAAAGTAAAATGTTTACAAATAGCCTAGCCTACATAGCTTTGTTTATAATGTTTGTAAACATAAATTTTGAACAAAACTGCCCTATATTATTTTACCACAAAACCTCTAAAGTTAACAGCCTATTCAGGCTATATAAACGTCAAGCCAAAACGAATAAAAAAAATTCCAAATTTAAACAAATTAATTTAAAGTGAATCTGTAGCCTACCTTTCTCATTCGGCACGAATCCAACCGTTTCCATTTTCGAAACGAATGCTAAACTATCATTTATTATATGAGCTTTATACTTCACTCGCATCATTGACGTAAAACATCATCCTTCACATATAACAGCACAGTGAGGCGGTGGTCACGGGTGGTAAACGGCAGATTGTATTACAGAACTGAATTTAAAAGGCTGTGATATCAAGTAAGCAACGCAAGAATTTGTGTGCGCGCGCGTGAGGCGCCGGCGCGACCGCTGTATTTGTTTTCCTTCTATAAGACAGTAAACTGTCTCCGTAATTTATGGTCATACAGGTAAAAGCAAGACATCATTCATACATTTACAAAAGACACTCCAATAACGAAAACAAGCAGAATGTCTGTTTCCTTTCCTAGATCTTTGGAGTGCGCCACAAATAACCACTTTCGTTTTGTTAATCTGTAGACCTAATTTTTTAGCCTATAGGCCTAAATATATCCCTTTTATGTGTTATGTAGGTAGGCCTAGTTTTCTCCGTTCACAGAAGCGCTGCAGATGCGTGATGTGACGTTAAAAATTGTACTATCCTGCAATTTTCGCTGGTTTCAAAACGCACAACAAGCTGCATATTACTTGACATTCATTTTCACTTAAATGTAGGCCTAATGCTTGACGGTTGGTGACATATCATCAGAAAAAATAATGCAAGGGCATTGCCATTGTGACTTACCTAACCTATGATGACTTGACAGCTAAGCCTGAGCTAAAGCTAAGGCAGGGTTCAGAGCCCTGGTCATGACCAACACATTCTCAAGACCGGAACTTGAGGGCTCCAACACAGTGAAATCCAAGGTCAGAATCTCATTTGGCCGTGCAGCCAGCAGGTGTCCCATGAAACTAACAGAGGCAGACTGGACACCCTTGGCACACTGGCACCTCTCACACTCATGGCACCACCCGGCAATGTCCGAGGACATCCCTAGCCAATAACATCGTTGCCACACCAGATGAGTGGTGCACTCCACCCCCTGGTGCCCGTGCTGTTGGTGCAGTTGCGTCAACACCTCTGACTTCATAGCTGCTGGCAATAGCACTTGGAGGACCTCCTCTCCACCATCCAGGCGAAACACCCGACGATAAAGCACCCCCTCATTCTCCACCAGGTGATCCCACTGCCGAAACAAAATCACAGCATACTTAGAGAGTTTCTTATGCTCCTCAGAACTGGGCGGCGATTTTCGCCTCCAAAACACCAACAGCTCTACGAATCGGCCTGGTGCTGGGCAGACATATCACTGGTGGAATAACAAGGAAATGATACAATTTGGTTTACCTGAGTCACTAATCCACCTTGGTCGGCTTGACGCAACGCAACTGGAACAGCTACACTCATGCACAAATCCTGAACCTCCACCACAGGGAGATTTTGGCGTGACAAGGCATCAGCATTGCGGTTGCTCTTACCTGATCTATATTTAAGCTCAAAGTCAAAGGCTGCCAACTGGGCAGCCCAACGCTGTTCCATGGCACCCAACTTGGCTGAGGTCAGGTAGCTAAAAGGGTTATTATCAGTGTAAACTACACACATATGTCCCACTCCTGGAACTTCTCTGTCATGGCCCACTTGAGCGCAAGAAACTCCAGTTTCATAGAACTGTAGTTAGAGGTATTGCGCTCAGTGGGCCTAAGACCTCGGCTACCATAAGCTATGGGACGCACCTTACATTGTTGCTCTTGTGAGAGGACCGCCCCTAGCCCCCCATGGCTGGCGTCCACCTCCAAAATAAAAGGAAGTGAAAAGTAGGCATAAGCGAGTACGGGGGTTGTGCTAAGTCTGCCCTTTAACTCCTCAAAGCTACTCTGACACTCAGTAGACCATGCTTCAGCAAACTCCCGGGACCCATAATTTTACCGCTTTGGGGTTGCTAGCTCTGCCACCAACCTGTGGAGGGGGGCAGCCAGCCTCGCAAACCCCTCCACAAAACGTCGGTAGTAGCTAGCAAACCCCAAAAATGACCGCAAGCCCCCAACACTGGTTGGCTGAGGCCACTGAGAAACTGCCTCAATCTTACCTGGGTATGTAGACACCCCTTCTGATGAGATCACATGACCCAAGTACTGCATTTCACGTTTGAAGAAGGCACACTTGGACAACTTGGCCTTCAAACCTTCCCTGAGTAACCGGCTTAAGACTACCTCCATCCGAGCTAGGTGTTGATCAACTGAAGAGGAAAAAACAACAATGTCATCCAGGTACAAGAGGAGAGACTGGCACTGTTGGTCCCCAAACAACCGTTCCATTAATCTTTGGAAGGTGCTGGGGGCGTTGCAAAGCCCGAATGGCATCCTGTTCCATTCAAAGAGCCCTAATGGAGTACAGAAAGCAGTCTTGGGTCTATCTGCCTCACTAACAGGGACCTGATTGTACCTGCTGGCAAGGTCCATGGTAGAAAACCAACGTGCCCCTGCCAGCGAGTCCAACGTCTCGTCGATATGGGGTAGAGGGAAGGCATCCTTCCTGGTCTTAGAATTTAAATGACGGTAGTCTACCCTAGTGAAAATGCCAAGTACCAAGTATGCTAAGTATACTTGCAGCCAGACTAATTATTAGTATACTTCAAGTGTGTTAATGATTAGTTAACTTGAAGTGTGCTATTTTGAAACAACTAATTTTGTACTAAGTATATTTAAGTTGTAATTAAGTTGTATTAAAGTATGACTTAAAGTATATTTAGTGTACTTTTGTGTGCTAAATTGGAAAAACTTCAAGTATACTTAGTATACTTTAAGTACATGCTTGTGTAGGGACTAATTTCATGCTTGATTAGTGATATTAAAGTGTACTTAATTTGTGTTATAAGTATACTTTATTTGTGCTTTCAGTATATTTTATTTGTTCTAAATATACTGTTTTATAAGTGTATTTATTTGTGATATAAGTGTACTTTATTTGTGTTATAAGTATACCTTATTTTTGTTACATTGCAAATTTATTAAAAGTGTCTTTGAAACACACAAGCTATATGTCATAAGTGCATTATACTTGAGTAAAACGTATATGCTCAGTAATACCTTTGGCTTATTCCTAATACTAGTAATTGCACACTTTGTCTTTAATAACAAACTGTTATTACTTAACTATACAATATACTTTAAACATTAAATTGTATTACACAAGACAGTATTTTAAATGTATTACTTACATACTAAAGGTTGAATTTCTTGGGGAACATTTTTACCCAATGCTGAATGCACCTGTTTTTAAGGCTATTACAATAAATAACATAACTTCAATAACACAAAGACAAAGACATGGTATTAACTCAAACTGTGTTTATTGATATCTCACATGGTTTTAAGATTATAAAACATAACTAAATGTACCTCGTTTCTAAATTAAAAGAACTCTGAAAGAAAAAAACAAAAAACATTTGAAACAGTGGTCTCAAACTGCGCATTCACTTTTTTTTACTGAAATGTTCATTATTGCACTTGCGCCTGATGGCCGCTCGCACATCAGATGCACTTGTGTGCGGAAATTCGGCAATAACAGCATCTGTAAAAAAAAAGAAAAAAGAAAAAAAAAAAAAAAGGTCAGGGCCATGTTCATAAAACTTTTTCTTTCCACTACATCAGTCTGGCAACAGAAGCGAGTACACTCATGCAAGATCACATTATAAATCAAATGATCCAATACTATTAAAGTTGAACTGTATAGTAGTATATTTTATAATAGTCAAAGAAAAAATGTTAGAAAGACTTCACATATTGGATAAATAGTCCCCAAAGCAGAAACAAATGGGAAATACACCTGCAATGAGAACAAAAGGTGTATGTATGGGGATGACATTTATAGATGGATGTCTTGGGATATATCAAAATACTGGCTGAAACGATAACTACCAGTCTCCAGAAGTACTTACTGTTGCTGCACAATTCATACTGTTACATATATTTGTAATAAAGTCACACCAATACTGTTAGCTTATAATTATACATAGGGCCACCAGTAAATGTGGCCATGCAATCCTGCTGCTATAAAATTACCATTTTTAGTAGCAATTTTAACAACAATTTTCCAGACAAAAATTTAACTGAAAATTAAAATTGTAAAATTACAGACCTGTTATGGCATGCACTTTGGCAACATCCAGCTGTCTTTTTTGGGGGCCCTTTTCCCCAGATTTCCCTGTCCGGGTGGACTCTGCAAGAAGTTCCTTGCTGAAGACCAGAACAGCCAGCCCCTGGGCAAAAATGGTCATTCTGGATCTGTTTAGGCGCTGGAAGGCCCTCTTTGGTACGGTTACCACACTTCCAGTCAAGGGGTGCTGTATAGATAGGGAGGGAGAGAGAAAGAGAGTCAACTGACAAATTAATACATAGTTGGGACATCTACCTCTGAGGAATAAATATTATTCCAATGTGAAAATAATGTGCTTACATCAAGCTTTGTTTTGAAACAAAGTAGTCTATATGCTAGTAGTCTATATGTTCCACTATGGAGTGGTATGACCTATGGTGTGGAGGTTAGGTATGGGCAATATACCAGTAGACACAAGCCAGTAGAACTTTTTGACAGACGGTTAAAAATTTTGGACTATAGTCATCGGTTATGCTCGTGTGATATTAGTGCTGAATTGTCATTACAGTTTGTCATGCATTTTTAAACCTTGCCAGTTTAAACTTTCAAATCAATTATAAGCTATTCAAATGCAATTAAATCTGAAAGGGACTCAGTAGGGAATTTGGTACTTGCTTGCTGTTCTGACAGATAGATCAATTTAATATTGATCCATTTTACCATAAATTTACTTGGTGGAAATTCAGCATTCTAAACACCCATGAATTAACTATGGCTGTTAAGTGATGGATACATTAGCCCTTAGTTGTAACATACCATTTCAATTTCATTGACCAAAGTATTTGAACCGGATGCTGATGAGGGGGTCCCGCCAGGTGAGGGAATCAGTGATCGGACACACTGGACGCACTCCTTCACTAACTTGATCATTTCTAGAAGCTCTTCATGAAAATATGGGGAAAAAAGCCAAGTTAGCGTTGTTTGACTAGTAAGAACTCTGCATCTGTGGCATGGCAGATGGATGAAATGTAAAAGCTGGCCAGTATTAAAGGGATAATGGTACTTCCAGAAGCTTGAACATACCGCGTAACACAGAGAATGAACCTCGTTGGTTACGCAGCATGTTTGAGCTTCCGGAAGAAGTTTGTTCTTGTGCGTCATTCAGGTTCGGTTGAGCTTCTGCTTATGTTCGCTGATCAATGTTAACATGCGAGTAAAAGCCACGATAAAATCTGTACATCATATAAAGTGATTGAGTGTCTTTAGAAAATTTGAACTAAACTGCTCGATTTATATGGATTAGTTTTACAATCTTTTTATGACCTTTCTGAAGCATTAAAGTGGTCGTTGCAAAGGCAGTCAATGCAGGAACAGACATCTCTCAGATTTTATCAAAAATATCTTCATTTGTGTTCTAAAGATGAACAAAAGTCTTGCAGGTTTAGAACAACATGAGGGTGAGTAATTAATGACAGAATTTTCATTTTGGGGTGAAGTAACCCTTTCAGTACAGGCAATCAATGCCTATTGTGGGACGTTGTACTGTAATGACCCCCACTACTACCACGAAGCGATGCCATGATTTCTTCATCCATTTGGGGCATTTTCTGTCCAGAATCTGCAAACAAACAATGAAACATAGGCACACTGAACCTTGATTACAGTCATGTATGTTAAAATAGAAATAATAAAAATAAAAAAAAAAAAAAAAAATAAAAAAAAAACACAAAAGTAATACAAAATACAAAAGTAATATTTAATGATGCTCAAATTTTAATTCTGCAGTAAAACAATGGAAGGCCTTAACGCTAAGGATATGCTTATCGCAACGGCATGCGATAGGTCTGTATGAATGGTTTTAATAGGCTACTACAAAACTTTACGAAAAGTCAAAGTTTTAGGTCAACGCATATACCAGTGAATAGACTGGACACACAACTGTTACTTCCTTGACTTGTTTGATATTAAAAAGAGTTAATCAATAATTTGCGGAAAACAACTCCTTGTAGTCTGCTGTCTGACATAGACCCCCTGAAGTACGCGCACAGGCCACCTCTCTGACATTGAGTGATCTCTTCAGTTCTCTTTCGTGCCTTATTGCACTCAAACAGTCAAATACACACACGGTTATGTCAAAATGTCTGTCTTGGTGAGTATTCATGTAAATTAAGTCGGTTATGTCTTAAGTGAATGTTATCAGTTGGGAAAGAAACCGGAAGCGTTTCAGTAGGATCAGTGGCTGTGCATTAGGTCTTAAAGGGACAGCAGCCTTAATGCTTGATTTATACTTTCGCCTGGCTCCGCACCGCAAGCCTCCTCTGACTGCACATGCACCTCCACAAATGGACGAGGTGATACTCAACGTGTTCGTAAGGTACACATGACGATGTTTATTCTAGTAACTTACACTTTACTAAAATCACACAGCAAAAAGAATCAAGTAAAACTCAGTCAGGGATGCAAACACATCAGGGGTAAAAAAGGTGACAAAGATAAAAAAAAAAAAAAAGGCCTCTAAAAAAAAAAAAAAAGCATTAGACATGTAGCGAATCAGTACAGGTATTTAATTAATTTATGGGTGAAATATATGAATATAATAAATCATAAAGCTTTATGATTAATTATAATACATATACCGACCCGAGAGGGAATTATACATATATTGTGAATTAATTACAACGAATTATAATCAATTACATATATGATTAGTTCTGGTTTGATAATTTAGAGAAACTATTGGTTTGTCCAGCAAACCGTTAGCTCTTCGTAGCCGATTATAAAAGGAAGGTTTTTCTCTGGCCACGAGAAAGACTTCCTATTCTAGCATCAATGCGTAAAGCAAGGATACTGGATCGAAACGTTAAAGTGACCTGGGTTTGTTGCATGAGCAAAAAAAACAATCGAGCATGAATATAATGTATTTAATATATGAAACTACGGATACAGAGACTATACTACTAAACATACAAACAATACACATATATAGAAAGCGAAAGTAAAGTCAAGAAAACAGAGGTGATCAAAGGAATGGCAACTTACGAACAGTTAAAACCTTTGAGAGCCAGCAAGGAAACTCAGCTTACACATCGAGCTTAAAACGCTTTGGAAAGAATGGTTCTATACTTGCATAGGTTCAGGTGCTGTGATCGTTTCGTGTTTCTGCAGGAGTTTCGGTGCGTGCGGCTGAAGCGATTGGTCCTTTTCCGAGAAGGTGTTCTTCGGCGGGATTTTCAAACAAGGGTTTAACTTAAGAGTAAGATAACCGGAAAATAAAGAAAAAGAGTCCGTCTCCTAGGCGATGAAGAGTGAAGACTTAGGTCGACGGATGAAGAGGGTTTGACAAAGAAACTTGTTGCCAAAAGATGGTCGTCCCGAAGAGAGGGGGCGCGTGATGGAAGCGCGGTCGCCGAGACGTCCGGGAGAGACGTGTGTGAAATGGCGAGAGACAATCGAGAGACCAATGAGAGACGCGTGTCATTGTGTTTTAAGGACAACAGGCCAGAACGCCTCCTGGGATACATCAGCCAATGATGAGGGTGTGATTTTGGCGGGCAAACTCTTTCTTTGTCTCCATTTATGACCTAATTTGCATGGTTTATGAAGTGTCCGATCTGAGTACATTTTCTTCAAAGTACCATTAAAAATAGAAGAATGCATTTTACAGTCATGTGACATACATTTTCAATTAGAGCATAACGAAAGCTTTACAATGAGACCAAACTTTGTAAAGGCAAAGTTTTTTATGGCAAAGACATAAAAGGGGAGATACAGTTTATACTTGAGTTTTATCGTTTAGAAGAAAACTAATACAACTACAGTCATAGCTAAGCTTATATACTAGGGATAAATACATGCACCTTTAAATACAGCGACGGGTACATATTGGCACAGTCATATTTGGAGGATAAATGTACATTCACAATCTCCATGCGTGTTTGTGAGTGTCTGTATGTGTGTGCGTATTGGGGTTGTGGCCAGTGTCTGTGACCATATGTCCTTTAGTCCCACCAGGGTGACTCTTTGAAGTCTCTGGAGCTGGTGAGAATATGTTCTGTTTTTCTTTACTGGGGTAACAAAGGTGCCAATGGGGCAATTGGTCCCGGACTTGCCGGAGCCGATTCGTGATTTACATGCACAGTTCAGGAGGCTAAAAGCATTCTGAAGATTCTAAACTTGACGGGCAGATCCGATTTTGAACAGACACTACAGACAACTAAACAAAATAACATGTCATTTACTTGAGGTTCTGGCAAAATGTTGTAATTAATGTTATAAATCTATTTGTAAATGTCTAAAATGTTCTAAAAATATATTATTTTAAATGAATTCATTGTGTGAAAAAAATAGTTTAACATGAATGAATGAAGACTTGTTTCGGCCAGAGTTTTTGAACAAATCTCTATCAAGTACATTTTAAAAGTCACTCGTTGCCACCTCATTTTGATCGCTGCTGCAAAATCAGTGTTTATATCTGGCCAGGGTCTGCTCATGATTTCATTCCCCATGACCTTGTCCAAAGACTGTCCTCTCAGAAACCCTATCAGGTGACAAAAATGGAGAAAAAAACCTTTGAAGAAAGTCAACTTGCCTTTCTCTGAGTTGAGGTTAAACCACACTCTTCATCCGAGTCATTGGCCTGAAACTTAGAAAAAAATGAAAAAAGATCTGTGAAAATTAATAGTGAAAGAATTTGCCTATGAAAAAATATGACTTACCATTTCAGGACTCCCTATGTTTGTAGCATCATCAGAACTGGTGTGATGATCTGGAAGGAGTGGGCTTGCTATGTTTGTGCCCTCATCAGAACTGATATGATGATCAGAGGTGAATGCCAGGGGTCTTGCAGCCTTCTTAATCATTGCTTTCTTTACCTGGACAAAAATGTTAATAAGATAAAAAAATAAGGAAAAACACAAAAAGAATAAAAACATAAAAGAGGATGCTAGGTTGTAGGTAGTGGTGGATGAGGAGAGCTTAATGATATGATTGTAGCGCTTTGGGTGTAGAATAGTACATATTAAAGTGCTATGCTATGTAAATGCTTCATTTATTCTAAGAAAATGATTTCTGGTCCTGTTTATAAAGCATACACTACAAAAATGTAGCCAAAATCCTACAGTGCATTACACTATGAACACATTGTGGAAATTCATCTTCAGAGCTGGTATGTTGATCTTGTGTGGCTAGGGCCCTGTTCTGAGAAAGGGAATTCTTCAGTTTTTGTAACATCTGGTCTCTGGCTGCCTCCTTGATTTTGGTTTGCTTTGCCTGAAGAAAATATAAGGGAGAAATAAATAAAAAGTTGTTAACATCTTCCAGTCCTTCTCACACGTAGACTTTACATGGGCGGGCTGCCCAGGTATATTAGGGTATATTAACCAGGTATATTATATTAATTTTGCATAAATTACAATGCATAACAATGCATAATATTAGTATGTAATTAAATGTAATAGTATGCTTTGTAATTAAAATTCCAATAAATTAAAATACTGTTTAAAAAAAAAAAAAAAAAAAAAAAAAAAAAAAAAAAAAAAAAATCACACATTATTTATTTGTAACATGTAGTAGACCATTTTTGCGCCGTGGGTAATAGGAGGATTTTTCACCCGGCTACCGCCACAAGTATATTTCAAACCTGTGGAAAGCACTGTCACAATATCACATTCATGCTGACATCATTTGATGCAGGTTTTTTTTTTTTCTGATTTAAAAAAACATTTTGGCAGGCTTCACAATTAAACCTTTTTCTGCCAAAGCTTTATTTGATCATTTAATGTGATATCTGAGATAACGGATGTGCTCAAGATGGCAGCATGACACGCTTTATTTATAAGCTTAATGTAAATAAAAAAGTATGAATAAAAATGCTGCATACTTTTGATGAAACTCATAACTTGATATTCTTTGCCTTTGTATAAAATTTCCTTCCAATGAATAAACATTCCAGTGGTGTTTGGTGGATTTACTCTTTTAAATTAATCAACTTGGTTCCTGGCAACAGAGTGCATTTGTGATAGCTTAAAGAACAGATTAACAATATACCGTTGCAATCGTGTAATTACTCTCTTCATGATTATTCAGTCAAAATGTTTGTATCTGCTTATTATTCAGCTTCGGCAAAACATGTGTCACGAATGTGGCTCCCTCGCCTCCTCCTCCGCACCACCGGAGGGAGCCATCACCTGAATACTGACTGTTTCCCATTCGGACTACGTTTCCCATAGGCCCTCATTCCTGGGACTGATTGCGCACACACCTGCACCTCATCACACTCACACTATTTAAGCCACACACTCACACATACACACCGCGAAGTCTTGATTTGCCCTGGTGATCATTACTGAGCGTTTTCTTGTGGACTGTTTCTCCGTTACCGTTGGATTGTTTATTCTCTGTGATTCTTTGCTGCCTGCCCTGATCCCTGTCTGTGTACTGGACTGTGTTTGCTTGCCGCCTGCCCTGATCCCTGCCTGTGACTTGACACCGTTTGTCTGCCGCCTGCCCTGACCATTGCCTGTCCCTGTTTATGTCTTTGCCTTTGCCCCTGTCTACTTTGGTGATTGTTCTAATAAAAGCTGCAAATGGATCCACACTCTGCCGACCCTTCATTACAACATGTAAGGGATTTCCTGGAACACTGTAATTTTTTTTCTTTTCTTTTTTTCTTTTATGACTCTTGCTTGTGAACTTTCTGCTTGATGGCGATCTCTAGCTTATGAATGAAACACATATAGGCCCGGTTTCACAAACAGGGCTTAGGCTAAGCCAGGATTAGGACTTAGTTCAATTGGGGCATTTAAGTAGCTTTTATAAACATACCCTAAAAAAAACATTACTTTTAAGTATTATATTATAAAATATTACTTACATATTTCCAGATATCTCAGTGCAGGTTTCTTTCAGTTAAAACAGCTCAAACGTGCATTTTAGTCTGTGACTAGCTTAAGCCTTGTCTGTGAAACCGGGGATAGTGTGTTTATCGGCCCATAACGTATTCATCCACTCACTAGCCTTGTTTTTTCAGCCTCCACCACGTTGTTGGTGTCCAACATTTTCTTTTTAATGCGAACACCCCTGCTTTTGTCCTTGTTCCATATATCATTTCCCAGAAGTGTAAATGGAAGTGTAATAAAGGAAGTAATAATTCAAAACATTTTCTTAATAATACTTAATGTTTCATAGGAATATTGGTATATAATTTCTTTCCCTATTCACTTGTTGTGTCCTCCCAAAGTGCCTTTCTGATAAACATGAAGTCCTGGTGTCCTACAGTTGGCCTGTTTTGTAACAGGAAGTCATATTTTGATTAGAAACCCCATAACATTTTCCTTAGTCAGATTTAAATGATAATTACAAAATATTATTATTTTCCATAAAAGTGCTAAATTTAATCACTAACTTATAGTGATTTTTAAAGACCAAGGAGAAGTTGTTGTCATGGTGGAACCTCCAAACATTTAGTATATCTGAAAAGCCCTGAATGTGCTCTTTACTGGACATCCTCTTGTCCTGTAAAACTGACATGTATGGTCTCAGAGAAATTTACTATAATATAATGTCCACTACAGTGGACAAAAATCTATTCCTGGTTCCCATGAATATTATTATTTAATATTTTGTAACTTTTGTGAAAAAAAAACTTTTGTCCAGACAAAATATGCATGGAGTTAAAATGTTAAATCAAGCTGTAAGCCAACAATGTTAAACATGAAACATATCAAGTAATTAACTATTGGATAACAGTTACTTCAAGTTACTTAATTTTGTTTGTACTGTATCCACCGAAACAGACGAAATTGTTATACAAGAGATATATTTATGCATCCCCAATTTCCCGAGCAACTGTTTACAGAAGAAAAGTTTATAAAAAGGTATGTAAACGAAAAAAAAAAAAAAATGTTATGTACAATATAAAAATTTGTGTTGGTAGGCTGTTTATACAATGACATTTTGATTACATTACAGTTGACCTGTATTTAAATACTGCTGTTTTGTTTTTTTTACTCATTTTGTGAAGTTGCACTTACTTTCGGTGTACATTTGTTTCAGATTAATTTTCCAAATCCTACTGAAGAGAAGAGTGAACTTGAAAGCAAAAAAGACTGAACAAGAGAACAGACAGGAAGATGATGGAAATATAAATGTGGAAGGAGAGGAAGATGATAGAAATAGACAAGAGGATAGAGAGGAAGATAATGGAAGAGGAAATGAGGAAGGTGGGGAGGACGAAATAAGTGGAAATGAGGAAGGAGAGGAAGATGATGAAAATGGACAAGAAGACAGAGCGGAAGAAGATGGAAGTGGACATGATGGAAGGGGAATGAGGAAGGAGAGGAAGATGACGGAAGTGGGAATGACGAAGGAGAGGAAGATGATGGAAGTGGGAATGAGGAAGGAGAGGAAGATGATGGAAGTGGGAATGACGAAGGAGAGAAAGAAGATGGAAGTGAACAAGAAGAACTTAAAGAAGATAGTGGAAGTGAACAAGAACAGAGAGCAGAAACAGAGAGGAGCCAAGGAAATGAAGATTCAAAACAAAGGAAGGTACTGTAACGTAATTATAGGTCATCTATATGCATTTATGTTTTAATATTAATTTATGTTGACTGTGTAAGCCAGCTGTCTTAAATGAACAACACTGTTAGTAATATTTCTGCTTCTGTTTTTATATTGTTTTCCAGCTGTTAATGTGATCAGCCTTATCTTTTATTACAGAAACAACATGATGATGATGATCCTGTATACCCTGGTGCTCCCCTCACAAAGGGACAGAGCCTGCTTTTACTCATGTCATATGTACTGAGGCACAATTTGCCAGGAGTAGCTCTTCAGGATCTGCTTACTATGTTCAATGAACATTTCCCTGGATTGGTACCGGCAACCTCGTACCTTTTTCATAAAGCATATGGACAATTTGGCCAGTATGTGCCACATTTTTATTGTATGAACTGTGAAAGCTACATGGGAGCTACTAAGACAGCACCACAAAACTGTTCTTCTTGTAAAGCTGAATTTAAAATAGAGAATAACCTAAGGGCTGGATCTTACTTTCTTGTACTTAGTCTATCAGCCCAAATAGTTGACATTTTGGAAAAACCGGAGATACATTTGAATAAAAGGGAATCAATTCCAGGCATTGTTTCTGATATTCAGTGTGGGGCAGAATATCAAAAAAAAAAATCAAGCAGAATGGACAAATGGGGGCTGATGACGTATCAATCTTGTGGAATTGTGATAGAATTCCTGTTTTTAAAAGTAATAATGTTCAGATATGGCCAATCCGTGTCAAATAATTGAACTGTCACCAAAAGATCGTCAAAGGAACATATGCATACCATGCTTATGGGTTGGTAACAGCAAGCCAAATATGATGACATTTCTAACTGCTTTTGTGTCACAGCTCAAGGAACTAGAACAGGTTGGAATAAAATGGAGGGATTCTGAAAATGTAGAGCATTTAAGCAAAGTTCATTCACTCCTCTGCTCCTCAGATTCAGTTGCACGCCCGCTCCTGAGAAACACAAAGCAGTTCAATGGCAAATATGGCTGTGACTTCTGCCTCCACTGCAGTGGTGGCCCATATATCTGGGAAACACCAGAACCACCTTTAAGGACGGATAGAGGTCATTTCCAGCATGCTATGCTGGCAACACCTGCCAATCCAGTAATGGGTGTAAAAGGACCATCCCCTTTGATGGAACTTCAGAGCTTCAACATGATCACTGGATTCGTTCCAGAGTACCAGCACAGTGTCTGCCTTGATGTCACTAAACAGATTACATCCCTGTGGCTAGACAGTAAGCACCATAATGAAGACTGGTACCTGGGCTCAAAGGTCAATGACATAGACCAGGGACTGATGGCCATTAACCCACCTTTGGAAGTCACAAGGGCTCCAAGATCTGTGAAAGGCAGAAAATTCTGGAAAGCATCTGAATGGAGGTCTTTTTTGTTGTTTTATGCTTTGCCTGTTTTGAGTGGTATTTTGGAAGTCATCTTTTTTTGTTAGTTTTTTCAATGCACACTCTTCTTCAGGATGCCATCAAAGCAAGCCTTGTGGATTTGGCAGAACAAGCTCTTTGAAAGTTTGTGCGTAACTTTGAGAAACTTTATGGTGCTACTAATGTTTCTTTCAATGTGCATTTGTTAATGCACTTAACAGCAAGTGTGCGCAACTGGGGACCACTATGGGCAACATCCACATTTCCATTTGAATCATTTAATGGAACTTTACTTAAGTTTTTCAATGGAACAACACAGATGTGTCAGATCAAGTAGTGAAGAGATTCCTTAGGTGGAGGGCTCTCTCAACAAAAGCAGGCACTACAATGGCAAATGACAACATACGGAATTTTTGTAAGTAGGTCTGGCTTAACAAAGAAGTCAAAGAAGTTTCAAGATAATGTCAGAGGTTTTGGCTGCCCAAAGAAAGGTACCACATCTGTGCGGCAGAGGATGGCTATTGAAGATTTTACAGGTGACATAGTTAATTCTGGGTTATTTTATGACCGTTTCATTTGTAGCAGTGTTGTTTATCATTCCTGTAATAACACGGCTCTAAAAAAGAGAAATAATTCTGTTGTACAATTAAGTGATGGAACATTTTGTGAAATTATGACACTGGTGGCCTTCACGTGTGAGGATGGGGCATCTTCTGGATCCACCACAAACAGATTCTGTGTTTTAGTAAAAGAGCTTGCCAAGAGTGGAGGAAAGTTTTATCGAGATGTTCAGCTAAATGTATACTCAACATTTATAAATGAAGTGTCTCGTACCAACTATGTATTTGCTGTTCATCCTCAATCACTGAAACGTAAATGTGTAATGGTTACGTCTAAGGACAAACTGTACGTCATTTCACTTCCAAACAATATTGAAGAAGACTAAAACTTATTAATGGGGAACTACTTCTGCAGCTTTACAGATATCAATGCCAATTGATGTTTTTCAGCTTTATTTCTCCCTAAAACTAGTAATGATATGTTACAATCTTTTGAACGCTGATTATTCTAATGTATTAATGCAGTGTGAGTGAATTTCAATTTTTGGCCATGCAATATAGCCAGTGTTTACTTTGCTGTAGTGGTTTTACTGCCACTTGTAACATCACAATCTGGTCGCTGCCACTTTCTGAACACATTTTCTTGTTTGATGTTGGTCTAAAATTTGTCATGGATTCTTTTTTATTGTACATTGTATCTCTCTGTAACATTGTATACATTTATTAAAATACCTAAATTACAATTAAAAGAGTAGTCATTTGTACACTGCATACAATTTATTTAAAAATGTTTAAATGGGCTTTTAATTCATTTATCATTTGTTTTAATACTTTCTGAAAGCAATATGTCCAAGTAGTAAAGTGAATTCCAAGCATGCAAGAAGTAAACTTAAAGATTACTCTAAAATTTAACTTAAAATATACTACAACTTCAGGATATTTAATAATGTACTTTGAAAGTATACTTTCAATGCATTGTTACAATGATCATTTTTAGCACACAGTTAAAATACACCTCAAATATATTTTTAAATAAAGTGCAAATAAATACACTTTTAAAAAATAAACAGAACTTTCACTTCAAGTATATTTTTCTAAAATATATTTTTAGAAAATATACTAAAGTACAATTATTTTAAAGTGTGTTAAAAGTTGTATTGTGAAAATATGATGCTAATATACTTTTTATATATTTAAAGATAGTACATTTTTTGTTAGTATATTTGCAATGTACTATAGAAAAAGGAAATATATTTAAAATACAATAAAGTATACTTTTTTTCACTAGGGTACCGTCCTTCTTCTTGACCAAGACGATGGGCGAAGCGTAAGGGCTATAGCTCTCTCTAATTACCTGGGCCTCAAGAAGTTGGTTAATATGTGCCTTTACTACCTCATACTCGGAAGGAGGAAAGCGCCGCACAGGGACCTCATCTAGCAAGGGGATGTCATGGTAAATGAGATTAGGACATCCCAAATCCCCATCATGTATGGAAAACTTCCACTGACAACACAGACAAATCAATTGCCCTGATCTGCTCTTGTACAGACGAGGAAGCCTGCACAACTTGTGTACTCACCCTAGCCGAAACCTCCTGAACTTCAGTGACTTCTGGGGGTAAGCTAACCACATAAACATGGTTGACAGTGCCTACGACCGTGCTAGCATACATCACTACTTCTACTGTGCCCACATTAACCACAGGCACATAGGCTGTGCCACGATCCACCTGTACCAGAGCAGGAGATGCCAAAACACCTGCTGGAAGACCAGAATCTGGTGGCTCAAACAGTACTGTACCACTCGAGTACTGTGCAGAGCACGTTACGGCAACCAATTTCATGGTGCCCCCTGGGATGTGACACGCCCGGTGTCCACGCACTTTGGCTCGACCCCCCTGATCTGAGACTGGCTGGACTTCAATGTAATGGCAATGCTGTAAGGCCTGGAAAACAGAAATAGGGGCCTGTGACACAACAGGTAAATCAAAAAGACTCGTGCCATGCTGGCCAAAGAGCTCCCTGTAGCTCAGGACGTTCATTCCCAGAACCCCAGGAACCTGAGCACATAAACCACCGGGAGAATCTCTGACCACCAGAGATTCTGTCTGCCTCGCTGCTCAGATTGGTTTGCGTCTAACTCCGTATAGCTTTGTTTTGAATCTCTTACTTTTATTCATTGTTGCTTATTTTTTTATTACCTTATATGTAATATTGCCTACCACACTAATCTGACGTCGCTAGCTTGTAATATTTGAATCTAAATCGCTGTTACAACGCATTTGCATTTGCAGCGCTAGCTTGTTAACTTGTTAACAGTCGCTCGCTCGCTCCTTTTTCAACGCGTTCTTCAAACAGCTGTGGTAAGTCGGATCAGTCTACAAACACGGTGAGTCATGTCATCCTCTCCCAGCATTGCTACCTGTTCCATTTGCCACATGTTTACCATAGCTCTCTCTGTCAGCGACGAGGGATTTACATGTCATAAATGTAGGGAAATAGTCAGGCTGACAGAGAGAATCTCAGAATTAGAGACACGCATCCAAACTTTAATCGAGGATAGTAAGAATGCAAGGGCTTCAGATACTGTTTTGGATGCGACTAGCTTAGTGAACTCTGTACATTGTTCGGTTCCGGCTGTAGAGGTGAGGCGGCCTAGCCGCAGAAAACACCACTCTTCCGTTCCAATAAGAACATCAAACAGGTTCTCCCCACTCAGTGATACACCCACTGAGAATCCTGTTGAAAGTGCCCTAGTTATTGGCGATTCTATTACACGGAACGTGAAAATAGAGACACCAGCCACCATAGTCACATGTTTGCCGGGAGCCAGAGCACCTGACATCAAAGCAAATTTAAAAGTGCTGGCTAATGCTAATCGTAAATACTCTAAGATTATTATTCACGTCGGCACTAATGATGTTCGACTTCGCCAGTCGGAGATCACAAAAATTAACATTAAAGAGGTGTGTGAACTCGCAAGTACAATGTCAGGAGAAGTAATTTGCTCTGGCCCCCTTCCTGTTCGTCGGAGTGATGAGATAGTTAGCAGATTATCATCACTCAATGGCTGGCTGTCTAAGTGGTGTCCGCAAAATAATATAGGTTTCATAGATAATTGGAAAAGTTTTTGGGGCAGACCTGACCTGTTAAAAAGAGATGGTATTCATCCCTCCCGGGATGGTGCTGCTCTTCTCTCTAGTAATATGGCACATAGTCTTAGAACTGAAACATGACAAACTGGGGCCCAGGTCAGAAAGCAGACAGACTGGCTAAACCAACCGTCTGCTAGCTGCCTCACGTTACAGAAGTCAGAAAATTCAGATAACTCTCAACACATAGAAACTCTTACACCTAGATATTTTCAAATAGAGACTGTGTCTGTACCCCGAATTAGTAAAAACAAAAAACTTCCAAACCCATTTAATGGTAAAAATTTAATTGATGTTCAACAAATAAAAAAATAGAGATAATAATGCTAAACAAATGATAAAACTCGGGTTGTTAAATATTAGATCCCTTTCTTCAAAATCACTTATTGTTAATGATATTATCAAAGATAATAATCTAGATGTGCTGTGTTTGACAGAAACTTGGCTAAAACCGGACGATTACATTACTTTAAATGAGTCTAGTCCTCAAGGTTATGATTATCGACACAATGCCCGTCAGAAAGGCAAAGGGGGAGGTGTTGCTGTAATCTATAGTAATATTTACAGTATTAGTCAGAAGTCTTTCAAATATAATTCCTTCGAAACTATGGTACTTTACGTAACATTATGTAAGTTGACATTTGTGCTGGCTACTGTATACAGGCCACCAGGACACAATACAGACTTTATCAAAGAATTTGCTGACTTTCTATCAGAGTTAGTACTAGCTGCAGATAAAGTCCTTGTTGTTGGTGATTTTAATATTCATGTAGATAATAAAAAAGACGCATAAGGATTGGCATTTGCAGATATTCTAAACTCTATTGGTGTTAGACAACATGTGTCAGGACCCACTCATTGTCGTAATCATACTTTAGATCTAATATTGTCACATGGAATTGATATTGATGCCGTTGAAATTCTGCAGCAGAGCGACAACATCTCAGATCATTATCTAGTCTCGTGTATACTACATTTAGTCAAGGCGGCTAAACTGCCTCCATGCCATAAATATGGTAGAACCATCACTTCTACCACTAAAGATTGCTTTATAAATAATCTTCCTGATCATTTTCATCGCCTTAGCATACCAGACAGCTTAGAAGACCTCGATGTTGCAACAGAAACTATTGCCTCTGTCTTTTCCAGCACATTAGACTCAGTTGTTCCTTTGCGTTTAAAAAAGATTAAGGAAATTAATCCAATGCCATGGTACAATGACCACACTCGGGCCCTAAAGTTAGCAGCCAGAAAAATGGAGCGCAGCTGGAAGAAATCAAAACTAGAAGTATTTCGTATTTCGTGGAGAGAGAGAATGATTGAGTACAGAAAGGCCTTAAAATCTGCTAGATCTGCCTATTTTTCAAAACTCTTAGAAGAAAATAAACACAACCCTAGGTATTTATTTGATACAGTGGCTAAATTAACAAGAAATAAAGCTTCAACTTCTGATGTTTCCAAAGAGCACAGCAGTAATGACTTTATGAACTTCTTTACTTGCAAGATTGATAATATTAGAGAAAAAATAATAACCATGCAACCGTCTACTACAGTATCGTGTCAGTGCATTGTAGTGTCCCTGAGGAAAAATTCAATTCATTTACTGCTTTAGGAGAGGAAGAATTGTCTAAACTTGTTAAATCATCAAAATTATTAAACCTCTTATTAAAAAACCACAACTTGATCCTAGAGAATTAGTCAATTACAGGCCGATCTCAAATCTCACTTTTCCGTCAAAAATACTAGAAAAGGCAGTATCATCACAGCTATGTTCCTTTTTAGAAAGAAATGGTATCTGTGAGGATTTCCAGTCAGGATTTAGACCGTACCATAGTACTGAGACTGCTCTCATTAGAGTTACTAATGATTTGCTCTTATCATCAGATCGTGGTTGTATCTCTCTATTAGTGTTACTGGATCTTAGTGCAGCATTTGACACTATTGATCACAATATTCTTTTAAATAGACTCGAAAATTATGTTGGCATTAGTGGAATTGCATTGTCATGGTTCAAATCATACTTATCTGACCGTTATCAGTTTGTAGTAGTAAACGAAGACATGTCATATCGATCACAAGTTCAATATGGAGTACCACAAGGCTCAGTACTAGGACCGTTACTGTTCACTCTGTACATGCTACCCTTGGGAGATATCATTAGGAAGCATGGCGTTAGTTTTCACTGTTACGCTGATGATACTCAGCTCTATATTTCTTCGCGCCCTGACGAAACTTACCAATTCACAAAATTAACGGAATGCATAGCTGATATAAAAAATTGGATGACCAGTAATTTCCTACTACTAAATTCAGAAAAAACAGATTCTAATTCTTGGACCAAAAACTTCTTCACGTAATAACCTAGAATATTGTCTAACACTTGATGGCTGCTCTGTTAAGTCTTCGTCGTCAGTTAGGAACCTGGGTGTGCTCTTTGATACCAATCTTTCATTTGAAGGCCATGTTACTAGCATCTGTAAAACCGCATTCTTCCATCTTAAAAATATATCTAAACTACGACATATGCTCTCAATGAAAAATGCAGAACAGTTAGTTCATGCGTTCATGACCTCAAGGTCATTGTAACGCTCTACTGGGTGGTTGTTCTGCTCGCCTGATAAATAAACTACAGCTCGTACAAAATGCAGCAGCTAGAGTTCTTACTAGAACCAGGAAGTATGACCATATTAGCCCAGTTCTGTCAACACTGCATTGGCTTCCTGTTAAACATCGTATAGATTTTAAAATCTTGCTAATTACTTACAAAGCACTAAATGGTTTAGCTCCCCAGTAGCTGAGCGAGCTCCTAATTCATTATAGTCCTTCACGTCTATTGCGATCTCAGAATTCAGGCCAGCTGATAATACCTAGAATATCAAAATCAACTGCAGGTGGTAGATCCTTCTCCTATTTGGCACCTAAACTCTGGAACAATCTTCCTAGCATTGTTCGGGAAGCAGACACACTCTGTCAGTTTAAATCTAGACTAAAAACGCATCTCTTTAACCTGGCATACACATAACACATTACCAATTTATATTTCCAAATCCGTTAAAGGATTATTAGGCTGCATAAATTAGGTCAGCCGGAACCGGGAACACTTCCTATAACACCTGATGTACTCGTTACATCAGAAGAAGAATGGCATCTACGCTAATATTAGTCTTTCTGTTTATCCCGAGGTTCACCGTAGTCAACCGGATCCGGGCCGTATCCAGGTGAGACCAAGGACCTGCACCTTGACACGACCACAACGCAGCCCTGAAGTATCAGCAGAGATTGAGTCAACTAGATCATCCCCTGTGAAGGCCTCATCGACACGACAGCCACGACACAGTTCCTCAACAACCGTCCATACCGCCGTGATGAATACGATCCTCAATTGGATGGAACTGAAATAAATACTTTTAATGTTGCGATCCTATTGGACTTATGATAGCAACCTGAATTGTAAGAAAGCACTGTTGGCCAGAGGAGAACTGGCACCCCGACTAAGCCTGGTTTCTCCCAAGGTTTTTTTCTCCATTTTAACACCAATTTGCCACTTGTCTGCCACCTGATGTCACCTGATGGAGTTTGGGTTCCTTGCCGCTGTCGCCTCTGGCTTGCTTAGTTGGGGACACTTGACTTGACATTTGATATTCAACAGTGCTTTTGATCTGCCTGCATTGACACTATTCTTTAAGAGCTGCTGTGCAGCCAAACAATGTACCAGTTATCAATGTAAAGCTGCTTTGACACAATCTACATTGTAAAAAGCGCTATATAAATAAAGGTGACTTGACTTGACCACCAGCACTCCGCAACCTAAGACCACTCGCCCACAAAGCTGTACATCCAGCTCTAAATAGCCGATATAAGGAATTGAGAGGCCATTCGCGGCCCGGAGCTGTAACCAGTGGCACGACCTAAGCTGACCCCACGACCCAAAATTTGTCAAGAAACAACTCTCCGTAATGGTGGACACCATTGAACCAGTGTCCACCAGGCAAGGTACTATAACCCCACCCATACACACGTCGAGTTGCGGACACGTTGACATAAAATCTGCATCAATTAGAACACCCGAGCCTGTCTTTTCCCCACCAAGCTGTGGCCCTGCAGCTCAGCGGGAACTAGTTTTCCGATGGTTGCCTGGACTGTGACTGCCCACCCCTTGTTAACGCTGAATCTGCACGTGCTGGTGGAAAACGAGAAGGGGTCCGTTCCCCATCACAATCCCTGGCGAAATGACCAGGCTGCTGACACCTTCTGCAAATGATCTGATTAGGCCGGGATAATTGCAAACGCTGGGGATTTTGAATTTGAGCCACACTTTGAGTCAGTTGATTCAATTGTTGTTGCTGCTTTTTCAGCATTTCTCGCAACTCACTCAATTCAGAAGTTGCCGAGATACTACTTCTCCCTGTGTGCTGTGTAGCGTCTGTGCAGGATCAGATAAGCAAGTCAACTATAAACTTCGTTAAAGTGTTACCTTCTTGATCTTTTGTTTGTAAATCTCACATTGGCTCCGGCCTGGCTGACACTAACAGCTCACTTGACACATTTTATGGCCGTGTCGATGGATCCACGAATCTCTCCCTTGTGACTTCAAACGATTGCGCTAAACTCAGATTGAATTACAGCAAGCCATGCGGCCACATTCTAGACGTCGTCAAACTCCAATACACGTACGCACACACACAGAGGAACATACCAGGACTCTCTTTAAGTCACATTCATTAAAATATGATTAAAATGTAATCCTGTAAGCCTGTATTTCAGTTTAATCATGTATTTATTATTAAGTTACGATTATAGTTGTGTGAATTGTACCCCAAACCTTTATATGCGAGTGTAAGACTGTATCTATGTCTTTATGTCTTTTTCCACCCGGCCATGTTTAGGCTTGAATGAACCCTCTCAGGATGCTTTAATTAACTATGTATGTTCTGTTACGGTACCATGCTTTAGTCTATTTCTAAGGTCTTTTGGAGTAAAAGTTACCAATTCTGAAACCATCATAAATTATGCAAATTGAGCCGCAAGACAAGACAAAGAGAACTTTTCCTTCCTCAGAATCCACGCTGGACATTGGCTGTTCACCCAAGGAGGCGGTTTGGCTTGCTTGTCCTTAAAAGACAACCACACACACGTTCCTTGGTTCTCTCATTTTCTCTCGATTGTCCCTCGCCATTTCATGCACGTCTCTCCCAGACATCTCGGCGACCGCGCTCCCATCACGCGCTCCTTTTTTTTTTTTCGGGACAACCACCGCGTGCACCCCCAGGCATTCCCTCGCGTTCCCAGCGCATAGCTTCTCTGCGAACGTCCAACAACTTAGCAGCGGGTTGGCAGCGGACCAACTGTTTCAATTCACGTCAGAGAGCACCATCACTCACGTTCAATAAATTGATCTCGCAGTAAAATATCCGCATTAGGCATACCATGGTTGACATTTCACCTTATCCAGAAGATTCAACAGGGCCAGGGAGAACTCTAACAAGGTCTCTCCATCCTGTTGTTTTCTGGAAAAAAAAAAAAAGACTTTTAAAGAGCTACGTACGAACTTGTGCAACCATACAATTAACGCAATGCCTGAATAATTTTGTTTGGATCCTCGCTCTCGTCCCTTGGCCGATATCGAATTTCCTCCCTCGCCTCTCCCTCCAAATGATCAACCAAGAAAAATGCTTGATCAATTGAAGAGAGATGACGAAGCCGCATGCAGGCCTGAGCCTCCTCCACCCACTCATCGATCATAATGCCGGACCTACCATTAAATTTTGGCCACTTACTGTCACAGAGACAAACTCAGTGATTCCCTCCTCTGGCCATCAGAGGGAGCCTTCGCCGGAATACTGACACACACATTCTCACACACGCACTACATTTCCCACAAGCCCCGTACCTTGGCGCTGATTGCCACACCCAGCTGCTGTGCATTACCTGGACTATTTAAGCCACACTCAACCTCGCTATCATTGCGAGGTCTTGTATTGCCACGGTGTACATTTCTGAGCGTTCTTTATTCTGACTGTCTGCCTGTTTCTGAACCTGTTTAATCCCCGTTAACGATTCTCTGCTGCCTGCCCTTGGACTATTTGCTGTTTACTGGACTTGTGATTCTTATCTGCCTGCCCTGATCTACTGCCTGTTGTAAGACTACGATTCTGCCTTTTCCCTGACATTCCTGTTTGCCCCTGTTTGACCACTGCCTGTTTGACTACGAGATCTGTTAATAAAGCCTGCATATGGATCCCACTTCGTGTGACGACTCGTTACACTTACAATCTCGAGGAACAAAAACAAAACGATCTGTCGCTGATGCACCAGTACCAGTGAGTGGGGGGTCTACAACGGCAGACATGGGAGCATTAGATGGGCCAGGTTGTGCAATTGGCACTTGCTCCTGTCACAATCTTTCATTATCTGCCCTTAATTGGGCTACCAATTCTCTCAACTCACGTAGTTCATCATCCATAATTGCAAACCACACAATCACTTACCACTACTGATGAAGACGTTAAACAAAACCAATTTACACAACTTCCAAGTAAACAAAACAAAATATATACCAAATTACAGGGCTGAGGTTACACACTGGAGTGATCACCAGCGCTAGTTATCCAAAAGCACACTTCCACACACCCCACCGTGAACTCAGATCACACACTGATACACTTCAAAAGTGTCACATGGCAAACGTTGAAGCAGCACCACCACAACAAAAGATCCTTCACCCGTAGGACCCCAGCTCCTGGACGAAAATCAAAAACAAAATAAATAAATTTCATAAACAGAAGTAAATGAAAATCAGTCAAATGGAATCACAGTTCCATCATAAAATGATGGATAAAAGTCACCACAGTACAGCACAATCAACAATATACAAACTATTAGTTACGCATCACCCGCTGGAATTCCCCCCTAGCAACCACATGTAAGACTTACCAAACGAGGATAGATGAGTTTTACAACCAGTTCACCGGCCAGGAAACGCAGCCTTCAAATAACCCGCTGTTAAACTGAAGTACAGGGACTGCATATTACTCAAACCACCCGCTCCTCAGCGAAGCTAGACATTGTTTGCAATAAAACAGCTTTCTCATACCTGAAAGGAGGGCAGTAATCAAATCCACTACACCATCCGACGGAGACACATACACACACCGATGAAAAGACAGGCTGGGGTGCAACAAACGAGTCATTAGTGCCACGAGCAGTAATTAAAAGGTTAACAAAACTCTACGTGCTAACAGCGCATACTTGAAACCACAACAGAAAAAGGGGAGGATCCGGACGTGATGCATCCCAGGCTGAAACTAACCAGCCCTGAAATAGTGAACACTCGCTGGTGATTGGTGATCACAAGTGTCAATCATCACCACTTACCTCATTCATACGGTCATATATAGATATTTATGACGATCCGACATTCTTCTTTGTTTTTCTGTTGTGTTTCACTCGTTCGCTCCTTGTTCTTCTTCAAGGCCTCCCATTTTCCTACAAGGTCTTCAAACTTCTTCACAGCGTGCTGAAAAGGCCTTATGGGAATCCTTTTCCCAAAAGTCTTGGCACTTGGGGAGCAATTAGGGGTTCAATGTCTTGATCAAGGACACCTCAGTTGTTTCCTGCTGGTGCTGGAATCGAACCAGCAACCTTTGGGTTACCCGTCGTACTCGCTAACCAGTAGGCCATGACTATATTTCATACTGGTTACGCAAAGTGGCCATCTGATATCAGAAACAGTCAAAATTTTATCAGTGAATGAAACCTTCGCTAATATCAGATATCAAGTGCCTATTGATAAAAAGATGCATTCTTTGAGCATACCCTAAATGACAAATTATCTGCATGGAATTTTGCATACATTACTTACTTCTAGTGTAGAAACAAATGAGGGGGTGAGAGGTTAACATTTCCCAAAAAAAAAGAAATATACCCTCCAATAAGGGCCACCCTCACCGGCATAGTTTTTGAACTGCTCCAGTAACAATAACTCCTGGAGTTGCTCAATGTTAACAACTTGACTTACTAAACACCACTTTTCAAAAAGTACTAATTTTTCTAGAGCAAATTCTACACAGGTTTGTTTGAAAGACTTTGAATGAGACCTGCCGCTTTAACAATGTAGCAAATTAGCTCAAAATAAATATGAATAATTAAAAAAACACAGACAACTTTACGTGTAACATGAACAAGACATTATTAACTAGACTAAACACTTAATTACTCTAACATTCACACACATACATGCATACAGTTTACTAAGGGAAAGAGAGAGTTAAAGCAGAGTATAGGAAAGCAAGAAGTTACAGCATTGTTTGAAATTCAGCAGATCAACAGCCTTGAGCAAACCATCAGTTTAGTTTTAACAGGCCCTTCTTTAAAAGGGGTAAGGATATTCAATGTATCAGATAATGAGACTAAGTTTGATACTTGCATGTCTCTCCAAGTTAAATTAAAACTGTCCTGATGCGATTTGTGGAGGCTCCCGTTGAATCTTTGCTGATATTGTCTTGAAAGAGAACCAGTTGGATTCAGAGGATCTTTGGTGAATGGAAGGTCTAGGCCGAAGCCTGGCACAAGCTTGGGGGTTCCTTAGAAGCTTCTAGCTTCTCACAGCATCATCTTAACATCAGCATTTGTCAGTAAAAGAGAAGAGAGCTTGATCTTGTGATCAGTGAATATAAGGGGTGAAGATGTCACACCCTCTTAAGGTGTCCAAGCCAATAAGGAGTTGCCCCCTCGGAGGGAACTTTACGAGTCTTTGTGACTTTGGCAGGATATTAGCATAAGAAACTGGATTGGATGAATGAGAGAAGAACCTTCTAGATTCTTATAATACTAATGTGTCACAGAGTTAGTGTCTTCTCAGGTGTGAATTACCTCATTATTCATGATGATTCACGCCACCACGCATACTGTGTTTCTTGACAAAAAGTGTCTTACAAAAACTAAATCAATATATTGTTTTATATGAACGAGTAGGCAGGATAATTTTTACATCATTTTGAAGCAAAAACTCTAGTCTACAACCTCCAATACCCAGAAGTCTTGTGAACACAGATTTAATATATTTTTTTTGGCCTTATTACAGTGACTTAAGTTTTTTGTTTTTTCAATAACCACGCATAAACGTTATTCCTTCAAAAACACAAACATGTACATACATGTTCCTCACATATTATTGTAGCCTAGTTTGTGCTGAATACAGTGTAATGACACTTTTTCCATTAATATGTTTATGAACAACTGAAAAAAGCACAAATGTCAGGGCATGTCAAAACTTCTCCAGGGCCCCGAAAATCCTCAGACCCCAGAGGGTTAATACCAAAATAGTTCAAAGGAGAGAATTAATACATAGAATAAAGCCTATAAAAGGAAAGTCATGAGATGGGAAAATTGGATACATGTTTATACATTTCCCAAGTGGTTATATAGAGAATACATAGGATTAAGAGAGTTTATTTGTCCTTCTCAGAAAGAATGAAGTCAGAGTCACTGGTCTCTGCAAAATTCTTTCTGATCGTAAAAGTACCATGTATCTGTAACAGGACACCTAGTTCTGCCTGTGTGTTAGCTACGTTTGGGATGCTAGTTGCAGTTTTAGGGTGATGGGTTCACAGAACTTTGATAGAGTGAGTTTATGGGTAATTCATTAAATATAATGAATAATTGTGTGCCTGATTGGTCCAGACGCTACAACAATCTCATAATCAAGCGATTGATCTACAGACAACGCAGCACATACTTCCTGGGCTTTCCCCATAAAGTTGCATTGCAACAATAACGCCCACATATTCTTAAGCCATCTTAACTTCACCGCAACACGTTCAAATGCGATGAAGTAAGAATCTACTTCTGCCTCTCTAAAAGGAGGGACAAGCTTAACATAACTGCTTCCATCAAAGTCGGAGCGTTCGGCAGGAGTTGGCTGACTTACTGGCGTCGGCGCATCCGAAGGAAGTTTAGTACGAGCAACTGTAATGGGTTTACTCATTCGCTTGTAAATCCAACTGACGTAGTTTAACAGCGCGCTCTGTTTCTGCTTGAACAACAAGCAGTTTAATTAACTCTGCCTCACATTCTTGTTTCTTAATCAATAGATCTAACTCTTTCAGTTTAACAGCCAATTTAGTTTCATTAGCATTCAGAAGCATCTACATTAAGAAAACCTCCAAAGCCTTTGTGGAAACCTCCTTCCCAACAGGTGCTTCTGATTGATCAGGCATAATACCAGCAGAAACCAATTAATTAAAGATCTGTTCTTTAATAACCTGTTAAGTAGACTCTTTTGAAATGTTAATATGAAAGAAATCAGCTATAAGAATTAAATTTTTCTTCCTACAGCGATCATAAACTTCTATGGAATGATTAAGAGAGAATTCTACCAAATCAAAATCCATACCCTTACAATTAACACCTTTGCCCCTACCACAAAATTTCAAAGACTTCCAAGCCTTAGAGACTTAGAGCCCATACACACAGAGAAGCGTTTAGGTGTACATGTAAAAAATTTGTATCGTATTGGCGTTTCATCCAGACGGATCCAGTGTTTTGGAAGCCTGAAACCACTATTTTTTGAAACTGGGCCTATTAGCTTTACTAAAGTAAAGCTTTATTTCTAAGCTTTACTAATTTTTGTATACAGCACGCAATGTTTATGCGCATGCTCCAAGTCTTATTCTCCATTTTTAGTGTATCTCTGTGGCAGAATTACAGTGCCACATACTGATATGGCATGTATACTGCATCGTTTTGAGTCAAGTCAAGTCACCTTTATTTATATAGCACTTTTTACAATGTAGATTGTGTCAAAGCAGCTTTACATTGATAACTGGTACATTATTTGGCTGCACAGCAGCTCTTAAAAGAATAGTGTCAATGCAGGCAGATCAAAGCACTGTTGAATATCAAATGTCAAGTCAAATGTCAAGTGTCCCCAACTAAGCAAGCCAAAGGCAACAGCGGCAAGGAACCCAAACTCCATCAGGTGACATCAGGTGGCAGACAAGTGGCAAATAGGTGTTTAAATGGAGAAAAAAACCTTGGGAGAAACCAGGCTTAGTCGGGGGGCCAGTTCTCCTCTGGCCAACAGTGCTTTGTTACGATTCAGGTAGCTATCATAAGTCAGACAGGATCGCAACATTCAAAGTATTTATTCAAGTTTCATCCAATTGAGGATCGTATTCATCACGGCGGTATGGACGGTTGTTGAGGAACTGTGTCGTGGCTGTCGTGTCGATGAGGCCCTCACAGTGGATGATCTAGTTGACTCAATCTCTGCTGATACTTCAGGGCTGCGTTGTGGTCGTGTCAAGGCGCAGGTCCTTAGTCTCACCTGGATACGGCCCGAATCCGGTTGACTACGGTGAACCTCGGGATAACCAGAAAGACTAATATTAGCGTAGATGCCATTCTTCTTCTGATGTAACGAGTACATCAGGTGTTATAGGAAGTGTTCCCGGTTCCGGCTGACCTAATTTATGCAGCCTAATAATCCTTTAACAGATTTGAAAATATAAATTGGTAATGTGTTATGTGTATGCCAGGTTAAAGAAATGCGTTTTTAGTCTAGATTTAAACTGACAGAGTGTGTCTGCTTCCCGAACAACGCTAGGAAGATTGTTCCAGAGTTTAGGTGCCAAATAGGAGAAGGATCTACCGCCTGCGGTTGATTTCGATATTCTAGGTATTATCAGCTGGCCTGAATTCTGAGATCGCAATAGACGTGAAGGACTATAATGTATTAGGAGCTCGCTCAGGTACTGGGGAGCTAAACCATTTAGTGCTTTGTAAGTAATTAGCAAGATTTTAAAATCTATACAATGTTTAACAGGAAGCCAATGCAGTGTTGACAGAACTGGGCTAATATGGTCATACTTCCTAGTTCTAGTAAGAACTCTAGCTGCTGCATTTTGTACGAGCTGTAGTTTATTTATCAGGCGAGCAGAACCACCACCCAGTAGAGCGTTACAGTAATCTAGCCTTGAGGTCATGAACGCATGAACTGTTCTGCATTTTTCATTGAGAGCATATGTCGTAGTTTAGATATATTTTTAAGATGGAAGAATGCGGTTTTACAGATGCTAGTAACATGGCCTTCAAATGAAAGATTGGTATCAAAGAGCACACCCAGGTTCCTAAGTGACGACGAAGACTTAACAGAGCAGCCATCAAGTGTTAGACAGTATTCTAGGTTATTACGTGAAGAAGTTTTTGGTCCAAAAATTAGAATCTCTGTTTTTTCTGAATTTAGTAGTAGGAAATTACTGGTCATCCAATTTTTTATATCAGCTATGCATTCTGTTAATTCTGTGAATTGGTAAGTTTCGTCAGGGCGCGAAGAAATATAGAGCTGAGTATCATCAGCGTAACAGTGAAAACTAACGCCATGCTTCCTAATGATATCTCCCAAGGGTAGCATGTACAGAGTGAACAGCAACGGTCCTAGTACTGAGCCTTGCGGTACTCCATATTGAACTTGTGATCGATATGACATCTCTTCGTTTACTAACACTAATAGAGAGATACAACCACGATCTGGTGATAAGAGCAAATCATTAGTAACTCTAATGAGAGCAGTCTCAGTACTATGGTACGGTCTAAATCCTGACTGGAAATCCTCACAGATACTATTTCTTTCTAAAAAGGAACATAGTTGTGATGATACTACCTTTTCTAGTATTTTTGACAGAAAAGTGAGATTTGAGATCGGCCTGTAATTGACTAATTCTCTAGGATCAAGTTGTGGTTTTTTAATAAGAGGTTTAATAATAACCAGCTTAAAAGTCTGAGTCGGTTTCAGTGGTTTCGCAATTACGCAGATATTTCTTGAGATGAGGAAAAAAAAAGATTGGATAGGGAAAGCTCTGGCTTCGTGTGGATGTGGCCTTAGAGAAAGGAGTAATTACAAACAAATTGAAATGGTTTTCAGCAGCAAATGTCATACCGGATTTTCTAACAAGAGACATCTCCAAGTTATCAAATCAATTAACACAATTGTTACAAAAACAAATGAGCAAAAACACAGACAAGCCCCCAATTGTTACATAACTACCCGTCTGGGGTTGGGGAGCCAGTAACAAAGTAAAAAAAAAAAAAAACTAAAGAAAAACCTTGGAGAGAGAACCAGGACAATCCGTCCTCCCATCCCAGAGTAAATACAGATACCAATTCAATATCTTTAAATTTGAAAAGATAAAGAATGATAAATACCGTAAAGATAACAGAAACAACATCAAAGAAAGTATCAATGAACATAGGGAATAAAGACTTCAGGGAAGAGCTAGGCCAAAGTAACAAACAAAACTTAACTAACTAACCCAAGAATCTTTATAAATTACTATAAAGATAATCCAAAAATAAAGTACATAAAACTTCCCTCTCTCCCTGTCTGCCCATAACCAGGAGAAAAAGAAAAGTACACACAAAAATGGCAGCCTCCCCCTACATTCCCTTAAATCAAAAGTAAGTAAAGATACTGAACAAACATACTCAACATAAGACATAAGAGTAATCACAATGTGTTATGCAATTTCATTTATTTTTTCTGTTAAAGAACACAACAAAGTCCTGAGTTCACTTAATCAGAAACAGATCAACAAAATGAAACAATAAATGAGTCTGGGCAAACAGGAGGAAGCATTGTCCTGGCGGAAGTTGTCAGGACACAGATGGAGGCAGACAGGTAAGTGATTAACAGGTTGTTTTATTGAGACAGAGGCATGGACACTGGCAAACGGAGAATGCAGGTGAGTAAATGAACAAGCACTTTGGAACAGTCACTTAGCTGGAGTATTAACAAATGATTGTCTCTTTGCAGGTGAAGGATCCACGAGGAACGGAGAGTAGATGAAGGAAGACGGATGGAAGAGGATACAAAATGCTCAGGTAAGTCACAGGTAAGGAGTCCAGGTACATTAGACGAGACCAGACACTGAAGTGCAGGGAGTGAGAGTCTTTATAGTGTGTCTGAAGAGGTGCAGGTATGGGTGATTAGAATTCAGGAGACCCCGAGGATGATGGCCCCGAGTCGAGGATGGCCCGCACCCGGTAGATGGCCTCTTCGTCAGCGATGTCGGGAAGAGGAGGTACCCGCATCGTCACCAGAATCTGTGGAAGGAGGAGACAAGGGTTCAGTGTGGGGTTTTAACAAGGAAACATGGAAGGATGGTGAGATGTAATACTGCGCCGGTAGGTTGAGACGATAGGTGACCTTGTTGAGCTGCCTCTGTATGGTAAATGGACCTATGTACCGGGGAATGTCCCGCGTCGAGAGCCACACTTTCTGGCCAGGATGGTAACGAGGAGTAGGGGCACTTCTGGAGTCCGCATGTCTCTTGTGTCTCCGTACTGCCTGCTGGAGATGGACATGAGCTGAGTCCCAAACTCTCTCGCTCTGCTGGAATCAGTGGTTGACAGCTGTAACCTCGGAGGGCTCACCCGACCAGGGGAAGAGAGGTGGTTGGTAGCCCAGGATGCACTGGAATGGGGTGAGCCCTGTGGTGGTCTGCCGGAGGGAGTTTTGGGCATATTCCGCCCAGGGTAGGAATTGGCTCCAGCTGTCCTGGTTCCGGTGGCAATACAACCTCAGGTATCTCCCTATTTCCTGGATCTTGCGCTCAGTCTGGCCGTTGGTCTGTGGATGGTATCCCAATGATAGGCTTACTGACACCCCTAGGGACCTTGAAGAAGGCTTGCCACACTCTGGAAATAAACTGAGGTCCGCGGTCAGAGACGATGTCTTCTGGGATGCCGAAATGACGGAAGACGTTGTTGAACAAGGCTTTGGCGGCTTCAAATGCAGTGGGAAGACCCTTGAGGGGTACGAGCTTACAGGCCTTGGAGAAACGACCCACTATTACCAGCACACAGGTGTAATTGTTCGATGACGGGAGGTCTGTCATGAAATCTATTCCCAGGTGAGACCAAGGTCTGCGCGGAATCAGCAAGGGGACCAGCTTGTCCTCGGGAATCTCCTAGGAGTGTTGGCAACGGCACAGACTGAGCATCCTCTGACTTATTGGGAGACATCCTGAGTCATGGAAGGCCACCAGTAGTGTTGACGCAGGAGCGAGAGGGTACGTGAACTGCCTGGGTGTCCAGAGCCTGGAGACGTGTGAGCTAAGTCCATGAGGGGCTGACGATGGGCCGGTGGAACATAGAGAAGCCCCTCAGGATCTCCTGGCAGAGCTGGTTCGGAGCGATTGGCTTGGGAGATGCGTTGATTGATGGACCACAGGATAGGGCTGACGATCATGGCTGGAGGGAGGACGAGTTCAGGATCGGAACTCTCTGGATCGGGCTGGTGCAAACGTGATAAGACGCCCGCCTTACAATTCTTATTTCCAGGGCGATAGGAGACCATAAAGATAAATCTGGTGAAGAAGAGGGCCCAGCGAGCCTGGCGAGGGTTCAGTCTCTTCGCCTCTCGGAGGTACTCAAGGTTTCGGTGATCCGTTATTACCTCAAACTGATGGTTGCCTCCCTCCAGCCAGTGTCTCCATTCCTCCAGTGCTAACTTAATGGCGAGGAGTTCTGTTTCCGATGTCGTAGTTTTTCTCTGCCGGGGAAAGCTTTTTGGAGCAGAAGGCACATGGATGGAGTTGTGGAGGATCACCCTGCCGCTGTGACAACACCGCCCCGACCCCGGTAGATGAGGCGTCGACTTCAGCGACGAACGGGAGGTCAGGATTCGGGTGAACCAGAATCGGAGCGATGAGGAAGGCTTCTTGGAGCTGGTGGAAGGCTTCTCGGGCAGATGGAGTGCAGGACAGAGACTTGGGCCGGCCTTTGAGGAGCGATGTGAGGGGTGCACTAAGAAGACTGTAATTGTGGATGAAGCGACGATAGAAATTTGCAAATCCCAGGAAACATTGTAACTCCTCCACAGTAGTGGGTAATGGCCAGTTTCCACCTTCCTCTGGTCCATCTGGATGCCATGTTGGTCGATGATGTAGCCCAGGAAATGTACGGAGGTGGTGTGAAACTCGCACTTCTCCAGCTTGAGGTAGAGATTGTGTTGATGTAGCTTCTCAAGGACCTGGGAGACATGGCGGCGATGTTTGGCCTGGTTCCAGGAGTAGATGAGGATGTCATCTATGTAGACTATTACTCCCGGAACACCTCACTCATCCACTCATCCCCCCCGGCGTATACTAATGAGGTTATACGCACTCCGCAGGTCCAGCTTGGAGAAGATGCGAGCTCCCCATAGCTGCTCCAGAGCCGCCGGGACCAGAGGAAGGGGATAACTGTATTTCACAGTCTGGGAGTTCAGATGATGGTAGTCAATGCACGGCCTCAAGCCTCCGTCCTTCTTGGCCACGAAGAAGAAGCTTGAAGCGGCAGGGGATGTTGATTTTCGGATGAAGCGTTGTTTCAAGGCCTCCTGAATGTACTCCTCCATGGCCTTCTGCTCCGGGATGGACAATGGGTAAACCCTACCCTTGGGTAGAGTAGCCCCAGGCAGCAGGTCAATGGCGCAGTCCCATGGCCGATGAGGTGGTAATTGGGTAGACAACCGCTTGCTGAACACATCCTGGAATGCCCGGTATTCAGGAGGAATCTCTACTTGATGCCTTGTTTTAGGACTTTCAATGGAGGTGAAGAGGATAGGAAGGGTGTTGGAGTTAGAGGAGGAAGGCTGGAGACTCGAAGAAGGCTTTCTGATAGGAGATAAACAGTTCTTGAAACACGTATCACTCCACTTGAGGATCTCACCTGTGTTCCACTGGATGTCAGGCTGGTGTTGTGAAAGCCAAGGGCACCCCAGGATGATGTCCGCGGTGGAACCTTCCAGCACCATGAATGTGATTTCCTCCGTATGAAGACAGCCGATGTGGAGCGTCAGAGTGGGGGAGAAATGCCGAATGTGACCATGGCCCAGCGGCTTTCCCTGGATGGTCTGTATTCTGAGATCCTGTTGGCATTGTTTACATCGTACGTTCAGTTTCTGGAGAATTTGGTTGCTGATGAAGTTCCCTGCCGAGCCGGAATCGACGAGGGCTTGCGCTGAAACACAAGCATGAGAGTTGAGGATATGTACTGTCATTCTTGTAAGGGGAGCAATACGAGCGGGCAGTTGGATTGTACTCACCGCTGGGCGTGGTGGTTGGATGGGGTAGGCAGCGATGACATGGTCTTCTCCCCCACAGTATAAACAAAGATGCTGAAGAATTCTCCTCTGACGCTCCCCTCGAGTCAGGTGATAGGAATCCACCTGCATCTGTTCAGGTGCAGGATGGGCGACAGATGGTGTGGCGGGCAGAGCGTACGAAACCGGAGGGCGCGATCGGATCATCACGTCGAGCCTCGTCTTCCACCTCCTGCTCAGTATGCTGGTGAGCCACATTTCTGCCAAGCTTTTGTGACTAAGTGCTCATTGTTTTTCACTCTTCAACCCACGTCTTTTCCTACGGAGCAGTCCAGGGTGGCGTTGATGATCACACTGCTTTCAGGACGCGCTGCGCTCTGGGGAACAGCGGTGTGGGAGAGTCAATCACCATGCTGCGCCTCGTTCCAGTCCTTCACTGAGGAGTTAAAAGGAGAGGGAACATCGACGGACCAATGGTTTATGTTTATACTGCAGAGCAAGCGGGTATTTTGTTACAAGCTGTCCGGTAAAAGCCAGAGCCCGTCAGTAGACTTGAGGTTATTGACGGGTAGAGTTTCCTTTGAGAAATCCTCTACAGCTACTCTCCTTCCGGTCAGACTACAATGGGCCAACGCCTTCCATACCTGCCAGGCTTTAGTGGACTCAGAAGCGGAAGGCAGTTTCATTGATGCTTCACTGGCGGCTCAGCTGTTTATTCCGGTGGTTTCGCTACCTCAGCCTATTTCCGTCCAAGCACTCAGCGGGCAGGTTATGCCGTCAGTCACCCAGAGCACCGTGCCCATCAAACTCATCACCTCCGGTAACCATACGGAGGAGATTAGACTACTTTTAATCATGCGTTTTTGTCATGCGTCTTGTTTGGTGTCTGCCTGTTCTTCCATGTTGTGTTCTGTGTTTCAGGAGGAATCCATGGACCTGTCTAATGTGCCCAAGGAGTACCTGAACCTGAAGGAAGTGTTCAGTAAGTCTTGTATTTTTGATCGTTCCGAGCGTCCGTCTTCGGCGAGCGGCTCATTTTATTCCCCTGCCTAAATTACCCTCTGCCAGGGAGACAGCAGGTTACTGTCATTGATCATGTCTTTCGCATTCATGGCCTCCCGAAGGACGTGGTTTCTGACAGGGGACCCCAATTTGTGTCCAAATTTTGGAGGGAGTTTTGTCGTTTACTGGGGGCGAATGTCAGTCTTTCCTCTGGTTATCATCCTCAGAGCAATGGCCATACTGAGAGGGCCAACCAAGATTTTGAACGAGTGTTGCGATGTTTGGTTTCTCAGAATCCTTCCTCCTGGAGCCAACAGCTCTCTTGGATTGAGTACGCGCATAACTCGTTACCTGTATCGTCCACGGGCCTAACCCTGTTTGAAGGTAGTTTAGGATACCAGCCACCTGTTTTTCCGAGTTTGGAATCCGAAGTCGCGGTCCCCTCCGCTCACGCTTTTGTCCAGTGGTGTTGTCGCACTTGGAAGAAGGCTAGAACTGCTCTCCTCCAGGTGCGGGAGCGCACTAAGGCCCAGGCCGATCGCCACCGGTCAAAGCCTCCCGAATACATTGTTGGTCAAAAAGTGTGGCTTTCTACCCAGAACATTCCTCTCCACACTGTTTGTAATAAGCTTCCTAAATTAATAAGCTAAAGTAATAAGCTTGCTCCCCACTTGGTGGACTGGGAAGGTTACGGTCCGGAGGAGAGAAGTTTGGTGCCTGCGAGAGACATATTGGATCACTCTCTTATCGATGATTTCAATCGACAGGTAACGGCTCACGGGAACGCCAGGAGGCGTTCCTAGGGGGAGGGTTACTGTCACGGTTCGCAGATCTGTGGATTCCTGTTCTGTTGTTTTGTGTGTGTGTGTGTGTGTGTGTGTGTGTCTTGGCTGTCACGTGTGTTGCTGGGCAACTCACGAGCGCTGATTAGCAATCAGCTGCAGCTGCAGCTCGTCAGCGCTGCTCTTTAGTGTCTCTGTGTTTGTTCGTTCATTCTCGGATTGTTCTGTTGGCTCATGCTGTGTTCCTTGCAGTTCTCTGCCTTTCGTCTCCTGGGTTCCAGTCGCTCGGTTCAGAGTGGATGTTTATTTCGTCTTGGAGTTCCTGCCTCTGTTCGGAGTGGATGTTTATCTGTCAGAGTGTTCTTCGTTGGATTGCGTTTGGAGATCTGCCCATTGTAGTCCCTGTGCTGCCAAGGACCAGCTGCACCACGACTTTCCCGACCATTCACGTTGTACATTCTCTTTGAGAGTTTTGTCCTTAATAAAGGAATTGTTCACTTGCAATTGAATCTCGAGTTATCCTTCCTGACAGTTAGAAGAAGGCTGAGATGGTGGCTGTTACGGGGTGTTGGATTCTCATAGAGGTTGAGCCCACTGTAGCGCTCAACCAGAGAGCAGGGAGATTACGAACGCCACCTAGGCGAGCTTGGAGGAGAAAAGTTGAGACTGGGCTTCGAGATAGGAGGAACCCACTGCAATCCTCCGCCGCACCGGAGAATGTCGCTGGTCGAGCCATGGGACTGACAGAGGCAGTGGGAGAAGAAGCAGCGGGTGCAGGGTGAAGGAGTGCTTGACGAATGGCGTGCACAAAATCCGCTGGGTCTGTTGGTGAAGTGCTTGTTGGCGGTCGGAGGGAGGATCGTACTGCGTTGACCAGGATGGCGAACGGGTCCGGAGTACAATCCCCGCCAGAGTCCGAGGTGCTCTGCATGAGGTCTGGTCTTCTGTCAGGACACAGACGGAGGCAGACAGGTAAGTGATTAAAGGGTTAGTTCACCCAAAAATAAAAATTGTCATTAATTACTCACCCTCGTGCCGTTTTATACCCGTAAGACCTTCGTTGATCTTCGGAACACAAATTAAGATATTTTTGTTTAAATCCGATGGCTCTGTGAGGCCTACATAGGGAGCAATGACATTTCCTCTCTCGAGATCCATAAAGGTACTAAAAACATTTAAATCAGTTCATGTGAGTACAGTGGTTCAATATTAATATTATAAAGCGACGAGAATATTTTTGGTGCGCCAAAAAAAACAAAATAACGACTTATTTAGTGATGGCCGATTTCAAAACACTGCTTCAGGAAGATTCGGAGCGTAATGAATCAGCGTATCGAATCATGATTGTCGCGTGTCAAACCGCCAAACTGCTGAAATCACGTGACTTTGGCACTCCAAATGGCGGATTCAACACAGTGATTCATTATGCTCCGAAGCTTGTAAATCACAAGTTTTTTTTGTTAATGGTGGTTTGTAAATTGCTCTCCAAATAGCTTAGTTTCAGAATCAATCTCTAATTTTTCTCTCCATACTGTATCTGTTTTAATACTTAAATTATGCTAATGAATAACTTTCACAATGCATTTATACAGCATTTTTCCTTCTACTGTACAAAAATCAATATGCTCATTAATTCCCGATTTTAACAGGTGGCTAGTAAAACAGGACCCATCTATAGCAGGGGAAATTTCAATGTCTGGGAAAAGATCTTTACTGTCAGGGATACAAGTCCCTGCACTAAACTCTTTTAAAAGTGTCTTTTCTTCGACAGTTAAAATCATAGTCAATTTATCAAGAAACTTCTTAGCAAAACATATTGATCGAACCCCTAAAAGGGTATCAACTTGTTCAGGTCTCTGTAAATCATATCCTGATTCATTTATGTTTTTTAACTTAAAAATTGTTTTATAACATAATAAATCTGTTAGACCAGGAAAATCTTCTCCAGAAACATCAAACCAAAGAGAAGTTGCTGGTTTCACCCACCAATGTTTAAAAAGACCCCACACTTTAAATAAGCTTTGATAAAAAGCAGGAATTCCAGTAAAATTCAATCTTCTATGATCCATTAAAAACATTGTTAAGTCCATTTCCATATTACCCACTCTTCTCAAAATGCTTAATGCCAATGGTCTCCACACAAGTGAGTAAGGTCCCATTAAAAGTTTCTGTATATATTGGAGACAGTAAGCTTGTGAGATTTACTAAAACTTGACCTCCTTCTTCCTTGGGCAAAAACAGAATGCTTTGAGGAGTCCAATGATAATTGTCTCAAAAAAGTTCACCAGTTCTCTTAGAATATTTGCAAGGAGTCCATTTGGAGGTTCCACACAAGCAAATGTATGCCATAATGAAGATGCCACAAGATTAATAATAACAAGAATACGCCCTCTATAAGACATCTGAGGGAGTTACAATCTCCATTTTTCTAATTAAAATTTTATTTTCTCAAATAGACCTTCCCAATTTTTCTTTATGAAGCTTTCATTTCCCAGATAGACACAAAGATATTTTAAACCTTTTCTTTTCCAAAGCAATCCTCCAGGTAAAGTAAGAAGATCTCCACTCCAATTTCCCACTAATAGGGCTTCACTTTTCCCCCCATTTACTTTAGCAGGGTACATACATTTAAAATCATTAACAATTTTTTCTAACTTAACATCATCCTTTCCGTTTACAAAAACATCATCAGCATAGGCGAAAGATGTAAAGGGTTATTACAAGCAGGGAAAACCAAACCTTTTAAATGATCTCGTAACTTTTGAAGTAAAGGTTCAGTGGCTAGGGAATACAGCATACCACACATGGCACATCCCTGCCTAACTCCCCTCTGAACTTTGAACGGAGCACTCAAACCACCATTAATCTTAAGAACACTCTCAATGTTACAGTACATAGTCTTAATCTTTGATATAAAATAAGGGATAAAACCAAAAGCCTCTAAAGTATTCCATAAAAACAGACGTTCAACTCTGTCAAAAGCTTTCTCTTGATCAAGAGAAATCAGACCAGAGTTAATTCCCAAGAGTTTAGAAGCATCCACAAACATCTCTAATTAAAGCAATATTATCAAAAATAGACCTGTTAGGAATACAAAAAGACTGATCAGAATGAGTCAATTGGCTTAAAACTTTACTAAGTCTTATGGCCAAAGCTTTAGACAAAATTTTATATTTTGAACATAACAGTGAAACAGGGCGCTAACTGCTGATATACTGAAGATCACCTTTTTTAGGTAACAGTGTGATGACTGCTCTTCATGCAGCTCAGTGGCAATAGTCCTCTTTTCAGACTGTCATTAACAACTGCCAGCAAATCCTCTCCTATGATGGGCCACAGAGTTTTATAGAACTCAACAGTTAGCCCATCAGTTCCTGGAGATTTACCATTCTCCATGCTCATCATGGCAGTATAAAGCTCTTGCAACGACAAAGTCTGTTGTAGTTCATTATTGGACTCTTCATCCACCTTTGGCAGTCCTTCAAAGAAATGATCAGCAACTGCACCCCATTCCATCAGTTCAGATTTATAAAGGTCAGAATAAAAATCTACAGCACAGCTACGTATATCAGCAGGCTCAATGAATTACGGTCCTGTAGCTGACCGTAAAGAATGAATAATTTTACTTTGACCTTTTATCATTTCTGTAGCAAGGTTAGTAGATGTGGGATGAAGGAGGCGAGAACCGGCGAACATTTACAAACTTTATTAAAGCTGCTGTCCGTAACTTTTTTTGATTAAAAATGATCCAAAATCAATTTGAGCAAGTACATAAACAGCCAGTGTTCAAAACTATCTCCTTACCTTAGCTCGATTCACAATGGTAAGCTTGTAATAAGGTTTTATAATAAGAGCGGTACTGGTGGGTTTCCGCCGGAAATTCGAGCATGCAGCCGTTCGTCTTTGCGTCATTACGTCACGTCTGTAGACAGAAAGGAAGGAGTCCCAGCTAGTAGCTATATCATGTGAGGATGCTGCTTGTAGCGGATCATTTATAGCCTTTTCTCACAGCAGCTGAAATAATTAAAGTTGTCATTTTGATGGCGGATTGTAATCCAGAAAAGTCCAAATGACAGTCATCAGTGACAACTGGAGATTCACTCCTAGTCAAAAGCAAAAGATGTCGGACTGAGGAGTGGCTACAGAAATTGAAATCTACAGGTAACGCTAATACACACTAAATACACAGTCACACAATGCTGATGTTGTTAACATTAACAATTTGAGAACAAAGTATAACAGAAATAATAATTTGCACGGTTTGGCATGATCCGAGCTAAGCGATCGTTAGATTTAATCACCATTGGCAGTGTGATTTATTGTAGGCCTAATGCTTTTTTCCTCAGTTGGTCAGAACAAAAGTGGCAGACATGTTACTTACTTGTTCAGATGACATTTTCTGGTGAAAATTCTTATTTTGGTCATACTTCCAAGATGTAGAATCTGCGTTTCCGAAGTACAGTATCCACACCGATGTGGTGACTGACACCAAACATTAGATTTATCCGCACGGAGTCGTGCCGACGCACAACGCATGTAATGATAATAATTCCACATATAACTGCAATTGCAGATTTCAAACAGAGATGGTGACAAAGAGGCAAAACTTCCAGACTGCAGATTTAATCATAATTAACAAATAAACAAACACAATATGAAAGTAAAATGGCGGCCTCGTGTTGTTATCTCACGGCTCTCGCCCCGCCCTGCTTGTCACTATTTCCAAATTAAAAAAGAATTTCGAAGGAGCATCTATTTGGGCCACAGTTTGAAAACGTGAGTGAACTAAAGCTCCTTGTGCTCTAACTCCCAACAGGTCTACCAACATTGCTTTTTTTTCTTCAAGTCATCAATATGCTTTTTATTGTTTTGTAGATGCTATTACATCCTGTAAAGCAACAATTTCCATTTCTAAAGTGTTCATTGACTGGGCTATATCTCGAGTAACATTCAGAGTGTACTTTTGACAAAAATCTTTTCTTAGAACTCTCTTTCATTCATACCTCACATCATTTATGAATTGTTTACAATCAGGGAAAAAATCTTCAACTTGCACTCCTTTCATTCCTACGGAGCCCCGGACATGACATGCAGGAAAAAAACAGTAGGCTAAATCGTGCGCACGATTTACTAATTCGTTCCCTCAATTTACTAAAATCTGCTAATGTCTTCAGCTCACAAACAAATCAAGTTTTCATTTTGAGAACTAGTAGACAGATTTGAACACTGAGACACATTTGAAGAGGAATCTCTGATATCACTGTCTGATTCCACATTCTCACTATCACCAAATCCCATTAACTGGGATTTTAAAGACGGATTATGCTTCCTTCTCAAATTCAAACATCATTTTCTTCAACATCTACTTCATCAGCATGTGCCACGAAAACCTTTTTTTAGAATGTTCAGTCTGCTCATCAGACATCAAGAGAGTGTCAGTTTTACTAGGCTTAGTAACAATCTCTGTTGTATCAGATTTATTCTCCGCAGCTAACTGCAAAAGGCTCGTATTCAACGGCTTACTACAGACGTACCAGCAGTATCCGCATCATCCACAATCTTCGCCGGAGAAAGAGCAGAAACTACTTGTTCCGAGTTTGTGCTCGTACCTGCACTGTCCGTTTTATTAGGACAATCACGAAAAAGATGTCCGATTTTACCACAACTAAAACATTTAAATGATGTTTTATTAACAAAGTTCGGGAGGAGCATATTCAAATAATCTAACCAATCATCATGTAATTTCAACCAGCTGTCAGCAATCAGTAATCAACATATCTACTCAATCAGCATGAGTGGAGGCCTATATATAAACACACTAGACTCACCCATATTCCTCGTCAGCATCCCTCCACCACCACGTCTCCTCACAATCACCTGGTTACTTTCCTAACCTGAAATACGGGGGAAGTACTCTGGGTTTGGGCCTAATACCGAACTTGGAGCCCTCTCCTCGGACAGTGTGCCAAATACGCATACTATTCATTCTGTCTGACTTATTTGTAAGTGTGAACTCGTAAATTGTAGTATCAGATGTTGCAAACACTGTGTAGTCTAAACTATCAATTTTGAACTTGAAAACCAGATCGATCTCATCACTTCCATTTTTTAGCACCATGAAAACTTGTCTTCTAAACAAGACTAGATGTTTCACTAACGGTAACTTGCACCAGGGATTTTTTTGATAGGGGAAACCAATTTTCCATAATGAGATAACTCTTGTATCAATATTTCGTCTTTAATAAACTGAGATACATTGGACAGTATAACCTTTTTAGACGGGCTAATCAAAGGCAAAACAGGCACGAGTGAACCATTCAACACTACGCCATTTTGTACAGCATCATTTGCCTTTTCAACAGATTTAAAAAAAAAAAAAAAAAGAACAATTGCACTGTTCACCAGCGATGCCGACACAATATTATCGTGTCCCACAATCCCACTGCTAAACAACACTGTTCCACATTGATTTTAGACTCCACCTTCACTCCAAGGTGGCAGGTTAAATTATCAAAACTCATTGTATTTTGGTTCATCATGCCTCCCAGCACAACGCTGGTTGCAGATGCAAACACCCCTAAATGCTAAACAGCCGAACAATTCAACACATAAAAGACAAACACACACACAAAAAAAAAAAAAAAAAAAAAGATAGGAGAGAAAAGTTTTTTTTCCAACAGAGAGAGAGAGAGAGAGAGAGAGAGAGGCTTAACAATATCTTTATTATGCCATTTTTCTTTCTACTTCAATATCGTACAATCATTTTACAAAAATTACATTTTATAAATTACACTTCTACAAATTTAAAATTAACATTTCATTTTCTCCAATCTGACAAAGAACTCCCCCCACTGACCAAATTTCAGAAAACATTTCAATATTACATACCAATTTATAATATGCATACTCTATCTTAATTCTAGCAGCTATCATTCCTTTCAGAACCATCTCTGCATTAATTGATTCCATACCCAACATTTTATTTTTTCTCGTTTTTCATATAGCCATCTTAGCTGACCCCAACAAAAAATTCAATAAACATTTTTTCCTCCTTTCGTGAAAATTGTACATTGGACCACTTATAAAATTCTGATAAGACAAATTTTCTCCGAACTTTATAAAACACTAAAAAATTAAACAGTTCCTTCAACCTAAAACAATCAATAAATAGGTGATTAACAGTTTCTTCATTCCCACAAAATATACACTTTTCCTACTGCCTGATTTAGGTGTGCCACGTGTCTGTTCGTAGCTATAGCCCCGAACATTAATCTCCACTGTAAGTCTGCAGTACGTTTTTCAATAGTGAATTTATACAAAGACTTCCAGCATGCCTTAAAGTTTGTCCCAAAAACTTCTGACCACCTCCAAGTCTTCACTCCTCTTAACACAGTCTGATGAGTAACTTTCACACATGTCAAATAGAGCTTCTTCTTCTTAATTTCTTGAAAACTTCCCAACTCAGGGTACTCAAAAGATAAAACTGAAGATCCAGGAATCTCATTCTCCTCTTGTACAGCAGCTGATAATTGAATGGGTGGAAAAGTATATTCCCCATTCCAATCCTGAGACAGTGCCTCTCTACATGCACCAGGTAGAGCTGCCCACACTTCCTCTATTATTTTTCTCAGAAGGCGAAGAGATCTCAGTCCAGTAGCACTCTGCAATGACTCAGCTGTTTTCCAGCCATCACCACTTCTCAAATCCCCAACTTGACATACCCCGCCTTCACAAACCAGCTTTTCACCGATTTAGAGGACAAAATCTTTGTTCGTATTAATGGATTATGGAACAACGGTTCTCCCAGTATCCAGTCCTCAGGATTTAAAATGTCTCTGTGTATAAAAAATGTCTTTTTCCATGCTGTTATCATTGACTTATAAAAAGGTGTTAACTCCTTCAGATCCACTTCATCAATTTTCAGTAAAAAAAAAAAAAAAAAAGCTGTTTATCATAGAATAAACCAGATGTTTTCCGTAGAAGAGCACAAGCAACATTAATCCACCCAACATTCTCTTCATACAACAGTCTCTGTGCTGCTTGTAACCAAAAGGCATTTATACGGCTTCATACATCTATTAGGCTTTGCCCTCCTTCATTCACTGGTAAATAAAGCGCAGGCCCAGGAATCCATTTTTGACCAGACCAGAAGAAGTCCACCAATTTCCTCTGAATATCCTTAATACTTTCATCTGTTGGCTCAAGTACATTCAGTCTGTGCCATAACATAGAGGCAGTCAGATTATTTATAATTAAAACTCTGCCTCTATAAGATAATTCAGGTAATAGCCAATTCCATTTAGACAACTTGGCAACAACCTTTTCAAGCAGACCCTCCCAGTTCTTTTCTTTATACTTATCAGAGCCCAGAAACACCCCCAACACTTTCATACCTTCCCTTCCCCATTTCAATCCTTCAGGAAGTTGAGGTAGCCCCTTATCAACCCAAGAACCCACAACAAACCCTTCACACTTTGCCCAGTTTACTTTTGCTGAAGAACATTTCCCATAAAGGTTTAAATTTTTACAAAGTACCTGAACATCATTTGCAGTAGTAATAAAAATAGTTACATCATCTGCATAAGCAGAGACGGAATACCTTTGTCTTGAAATATCATTAATAATATATATATATAATATATAATAATAATATATATAATATATAATATCAGGTATCATTAAACCTTTTAACTCAGATCTCAGCTTACATAGTAAAGGTTCTATAATTAAACTATAAAGTTGCCCTGATAGAGGACATCCCTGACGTATACCTCTTTTAACAGGGATTGTACAACTCAGGCCACCTCCTATCTTAAGCATAACTGAAGCACCTTCATAAAGTATTTTTATCCAAGAAATCACATTCTCCCCAAATCCAAAAGCTTTTAAAACATTAAAAAGTTATTCATGACCTACCCGGTCAAAAGCTTTCTCTTGGTCAGTAGATAAAAAACCCACATCAAGATTGTTTCTAATAGACATATCAATCATATCTGTCATAAGAAACAAATTGTTCATTATTGTACGCCCAGGAATACAGTAAGTTTGTTCTCTTTCTACCACAACATGCAAATTTTTTTTTAATCTTTTGGCTAAACACTTAGACAGTATTTTATAGTCTAAACACATTAAAGACACTGGGCGCCAATTCTTCAACATCCCTAGGTCTCCATTTTTTTGGCAAAAGTGACAACACAGCTCTCTGACAGGTTTTTGGTAAACAGCCTCTTTCAAAACATTCACAAAACACATCATACAAATCATTTCCTAAAACACCCCAAAAGACTTTATAAAATTTCGATGGTAACCCATCAACTCCTGGTGACTTTCCTGTAGAAAGCTGTTGCACAGCATTTGAAAGTTCATCAAAAGAGATCATTTTGTCCAGTTCCTCTTTTTCCTCAGGCCTTAATTTAGGAAGGTCCCTTAAGAACTGGTCCATAGATCCAACATCACAGTCTATATTACCAAACAGTTATTTGTAAAATTCAATTCCAATCATTCTCATTTCTATTGGATCTGAAGTAACTGATCCATTTTTTCTTTTAAGATGCAGCATACATTTCTTTTGTGCTTCTTTCCGTTCAAGTCCAAAAAAAATAAGCAGTTGGAGCATCCATTTCTTTAATTGAAGACATTCTAGCTCTAACTAGTGCACCTTTAACTCTTTGTTCCAACAATGACTTCAGCTCCATTTTTTTCTTTTTTACAATATTCATTGAACCATTGTTATCAAAATCAATCATTCTTTTTTCCATTTCATTAATCTCAATCTCTAAATTTTTCACTGTTCTCTTCACTGCAGCAGTAACATTATAAGAAAATTGTTGGCAAAAAACTTTGATCTGTGCTTTTCCCACTTCCCACCATTGAGTCAGATTTTCAAAATTAATTTTTCTCTGTCTCCAAATTTCCCAAAAAATACAAAATTTCTCAAAAAAATCCTTGTCTTGCAACAACTTTACATTAAAATGCCAATAAAATGTAGATCTTGAAACTTTTACAATATTATAATCTAAAGTCACCATATGATGGTCTGAAAAGCCATTCGGTAAAATATAAGTATTAACAACTCTATTCATTTCTGATTTACTTATATACAACCTGTCCAATATAAGAATCTAATATCTTTATACAGGTATATTGCTTTACAAACTTATCCCTACTTCTCCACACATCCTCTAAATTAAAAATTTTTTGTGACATCAAATAATAACTTACTAGATTTTAAGTGAGGGTCCTCACCATTCCTATCTAGTAAAAAATTAGTTGCGCAATTCCAATCACCTCCTACTACAACACAATAATTACCATCATCATATTGCTTTATTGCATCATTTAACTTCTGGAATGTTATTTCACGATGTAATCCTATATTCGGAGCGTATACATTAATGAAAAGAAATTTAACACTTTTAATTTCTGCTATAACCACCACTAAACAGCAGCATTAAACAAATGGCACAGCCAACGAACACTCCAAGCTCCCTCCCCTTCCGTTCCCCACGGCGTCTTTTATCCTGAACCCGTTAATGATCGGATGTTCTATGAGATGACTCATCATGATGGACAGATTACTTGACCAATCACAGCACCTAAAACAGACAGACAGCAGAGAGAGGAAAAACAGGAAGAAACCAATAACAAATAACAAAAGGGGAGGGGACAACAATCTTAACACGTAACACCAATAAAAACCTTTTTCTATCTCTATTGTTGTCACAATTTTTAAAGCCAAAGATTTCGAGAAGAGAATTGCAACACCCATACTAAAATTTGTTCCATGGCTTAATTTACACTTCCCTTCCCACCATCTATACCACTCCACTTCATTATTTCTATCAGAATGTGTTTCTTGTAAGAAAATTACTTTAACATGATTTAATTTAATAAATTCAGAAATCATTGCTCTTTTAACCCTATTTCTTCCCCCATTTATGTTTAAGGATCCTACTCTTACAACCTCCATAAAAATATTCCAAAAGAGGGAAAAGAAAGACAGAATAGAAGAAGAAATAGAGACACCCTTAGCGAATTACACATCATCCAGTTTAGTTAAACTTCCTTTTCTTTGGGGTTGTCCCCTTTCTTATTTTCGTGACAAACTTTTTCAAACGGAACCTCTTACTTAGTTTATCTTCTCCAACTCGTTTCATCCAGTATAAAACAGAACATTCAAATTTCTTAGTAATCCTTCACTTCTGCTACTTTCCCAAAAGTCTCATCCAAAAAACATCTATTTCTTCCAAAGAATAAACCTGTTCACATCCCACCTGAGATAAATTTGACACATCTGATATATCTGACAATGCATCATCCTCACTTTCCTCCCTTCTTCCCTTATCCACCATTTCTCCAGATTGATTATCCTCCAAAATCACTATCCCTGCACCACTTGACTGATCCCCATCAACTAACATCACTTCTTCACCACTTTCCACCTTTCCTTTTTGCTCTTTTTTCTTAGTTTCTATCCTCACCTTCTCTTCAACCACCTGTATCTCACCATTAATATCCTCTACTACCTTCGACACTTCAGTACCATTAGTCTCACCCTCAAAGACTCATGTTTACATCCAAGCGGCACCATCTTAATTCCACTCGCAAATTTTCCATACCTAGATAGCTCACGCTGTATATCTTCATCAGGAATGAATGGCGGTACATTTGAAATTATTACCTTTACAGTTGGAGATACTAAAGGTTGAACAATAACAAAAGCTCCACTTACCACAATGCCGCTCTCTACCAACCGATTCACCATTTGTTCCTCCTTCAAAAAAACCACCACGGCCTTATTCATCCGGGATGCTGAAATTATGTTTTCATGTCCCACTTGCTCAGCAACATCCAGCAACACGTCCTCAACTGTTACTCCAACTTGCATCTAATTCCGTGACGGAGCAACAGTGACGGCGTTCGCACATCAGGTGCGGCGCCATCCCTGCACTCGCCACGTGAACACCTCACAAACCGTCAATGAAAACTCAAACTAAACTTTTTATCTCTAGATTTAATGATAGCTTTTAGATATCAATTGTGTTCAAAAATAAGAAAGAAAGAAAGAAAGAAAAAAGAAAAGTCCATAAACTTCCCCCCTCACCGTGACACCTCTCCCACTTCAAAGAGAAGGGTCTGTCTGCGGACTGCAAGAGAGGGGCGTAAAGTAGTTTAGCGTTAGCTGTACGTTAATGAAATAATATAAGTGGCTGGCTGAACTGAGGTTTACAATATGGTGTATTAATTAACGTTAAGGTTAATTAACAATAGGGTAATTTGGGAGCCCGCACCCTCCAGCTTCAGCGTCTGCGCACCCTCCAGCGTCTGTTTCCAAATCCAGAAGTTCTTCCAACAGCGAAAATGCCCTTATTACAGTCTATGCATTGGGATGGAAGATGGTGATTTGCTGTTACATCTGTATTTTCTGATGAGAGAATTCTTTGAATGTGTGCAATTCTTTTTCCCCACATATCCCACACATAAAAAATGAAAATGTTTGCATTGTTGGACGTGTTAATTTAGGCCATTTCCACATTAATCCAGACAAATGTGAAAATGCATCTTTATTTAAATTAATATAAAATTAATATAAATTGAATTAATATTTTTTCTCAGTTTTACTCTTCAACTTCAGCCTGATTAGAGAACTTAATGAGCTTACTGAAATGATGTGGGTGTAATACACCTTTAGAGAACATGACTCTTTTGGAAAGTGTTGTAAAGTGTTTTTGATTAAATGTTGATGTGTGTAAATAATAAAATTTTTAATTAATTTGCTTCCAACAGTTTTTAGGAAAGGAATATTGCAAAATCCAATTTCTGAAGGCCCAAACTACAAATGTGAGTTCTGTAGCAAGTGTATACATATGTTGTGGCACATATGCAAACCCACGAGAAGACAGCTGTTAAACACGGAGGTATTTGTCAATAAATAAAGGTTTCAATAAATGTTGCAGATCTTGTAAAATTTACAAATTGTCCACTAGTAATGTTACGCAATTTATTCCAATGTTAAAATGAGTATTTTGTAAACCTGAATTTCTCTTTGTATAAAATGTACAGATGCCACGGTGGATGTTTAAAAAGCCATCATTATCACTGCTGCCATTGTGCAAGGATTATAACTCAGCAAAATTTATTTTTGAACCTGTGTCCACCTGTGTCTCCGCAGCCACCAGCGCCTGTGCACCCTCCAGCTTCAGCGCCTGTGCACCCTCCAGCGTCAGCGTCTGTGCACCCTCCAGCGTCAACGTCTGTGCACCCTCCAGCTTCAGCTTCAGTATTTTCTGATAAGAGAATTCTTTGAATGTGTATCTTGATATTTTTCTTGTTCACAATCACAAGTTTACTGCAATAATGGAGCTGCGAACATCTGTCTGAGGGTGAGGTTAAGACTATCATCTTTTTACAAAGTCGGACACATAACGGTAATTAATATGATTGGCCTTTTGCTTGACTACGCTGTCAAACAGCCAATGATGTGTTGCAAATGTTACACACACCATGTTCCCTTACGCCATCTCAGAGTCAGACCGCTGCCTTCTAACAATCAGCATCCTTACAAATACTTTAACTCAGAACGTCAGTGGAGAAAGGCATATAGTTCATCATAACATCAAATACATAATTCACCTAATATATTACTAAATGTACCTGATTTTTAATATCAACAGAAAAATAGAGACTCCTCTTGAGACTCCCCTGTTAATGATATGCTAAAGCTCACCGGCATGTTGACGTAATTGGTTACAAGGTAGTTTGTGACGTCAGAAACACCAGAGATTTCAAACCGCGTGTTTGAGACTCTTGATTTTCACCTCAGGGGGACTTTAAGCTACTTGTAAACATTGTACAATTGATTGTTAGGGCCTACTGTTTTATTGTTGCATGTTTTTGGTAACACTTTTAGAACAGGGCTGGGCAGCTCTGTTTGCTGTTGTTTGATTAGGTTTGGACTAAAATCTGCATCAGCCCTCCAGGAAAAGAGTTGCCCATCTCTGCCTTAGAATAAGGAGACATTTATGAACATTAGTTAATTTATTAGTTAACATGAACTGTCAATTTTACAGCATATATTGTTTAATGTTTGTATATACAGACTAATATATTTTAACATGTTAACATCAGTTAATGCAATTAAAGGGTTAGTTCCCCCAAAAATGAAAATTCTGTCATTAATTAGTAATTACTCACACTCATGTCGTTCCACACCTGTAAGAACACAACTTTGTGATGAAATCTGAGAGGAATGACACCTAATGCTGTAACTATTGTTAACCATTTTAACCTTATTGTAAAGTCTTTTTTTTTTTAAAGGTTGAACTGTGAAGCTTAAAACAAGTCAAAGACATCTAAGACCTCATTGTGCCTGCTCTGACCCCATCATTGCTTATGTGACCACTGTGCCTTGTTTTTTTGTTTTCGTTTTTTTTTAAAGGTAAAACATGATTGCTCATTGTTAATTTGTGACACCTAATGCTGTAACTTTTGTTACCAAATATGAAATATTTGTTGAAATGGAAAATTGTCTTTTAAACTTTTGGGGTTGATATGTTTAATGTTTTTTAAAAAGAGACCTGTGACCAATGTGTATGAGTGTGTGCAGCTGCGTGTTGACAAATAAATTCATAATACTTGCTCAAAAGTAGCTTAATGTCAGTTCATTTAAGCTTAGTTAAATTATTGTTATTTATGTTATTATTGTTATTGCATGTTATTACCTTAACTTTAAGGAATTAAAGTTTTCTTAATCGATTTTCATATATATTGTCGAATATGACAGGTTGTATACATAATTTTGTTGGATTTTACAGTCAAGTGACGATTAAATTATTGAATGATGCAAACAGAATTAAATTCTCCTATAAAGCAGCATTACAAAGACAATAGTGTCATTGTTCAGCTTAAGTCAATTCAGTGTAAATTATGGAGAAAACAGTCGGCATCACAATTCAGAATATTTCATCCATCTCCTGCTTGAAGATCGCAATACGTCACGCCGACATATGGTGGTACTGACCACGGTAAGACAAATAATGTAAGACAAACAATTATAAGTAGTACGATTCTGATTCAAGAGTTGTCAGTCAGTCATACTCCCTCATATGGTGACGATTTGTCTTGCCGATATCATCACGTTTTGACGACGTCTGTGGTTCTGTGTGATTTTTGACAACTTCAAGTTATGCCCCCTGCAACAAGTTACGCCCCCTTCCTGTTACGCCCCTCTTGCAGTCCGCAGACAGATTCTATTGGACTTCAAACCGGAAGGAAAGAGAAAGAGAGAGAGAAAGAGAGAGAGAGAGAGAGAGAGAGAGAGAGAGAGAGCAAACAGGGAACAATACATCCAAAAACACACACATACACAAGTATAGGCTATTCCCAGACCGGGAAACAGGTAAATAGTCCACACGAGGATAACAGCAGCAATCCAAAGAACAAACAGAGAAAACAAGAACATCCAAGCACCCCCAACCGAACACATGAACACCATCAACGACTAACAAAACACTACTGAAACACAAGAGCTTAAATACTCAAAGAAATCAAAGATAAAAAAAAAAATAATAATAATACTTTTAAAAAATAAAAATAAAATAATAATACTTTTAAGATTTGAAGTACACTACAAGCGGAAATTCAAAACAATTAAGTGCACTTCTTTTTCACAAGGGGAGAGTGACATTAAAACTCAATGATTGGCAACTGAGAAGCACATTCTCCAGTATCTTACAGCATAACATCAGAAGCGGCTCCTATGAAATACTGCAGGAAGTTATTGTTTAACAAATTTTGTGAAAAATGAAAATATCTATTAAACAAAAAAACAACAGATAAGCTAAAGTTCAGCTAAATGTATTGTAAAAAAAAAAAAAAAAAAAAAAAAAAAAAAGGCCTATATACATTAATAATGATTACTTTAATGGCTTGTAAGAATCATTACAAAGTATGCACAGATCAATATGATACTGCATTACTATATGTTATTACTGGCCAAGGTTTATCTCTTCAAGGTTCTGCTTCATCTCTCTCTTATCTTCACTATAAGGAAAGCAGTCCTACAGAATTAAGATTTAGTACAAAATTTGCTGTCTAATATACATAATTTAGGTACAAAAATTTTAAAAGGTTGTTGGACATTTAAGGAGTCAGGCCAATTTGATTGTTACATTTAAAAGTGAGTTTAAAGGTCATTTTGCAACCGTGTGACATGATATTACAAAAATCACAATACTTTGACAAGCCGTTATAGCATTTAATGCCCCTGGCTCTACTAATTTAGTAATTTAGTTTTGACTAGTAAAAATTCCAATTCTAGATATCTATTCTACAAATTTGACTCATTGTAATTGTAATTAACTCTCTGGGGTCGGAAAACGTGCCGGCACGTTTTGCTGGATTTTCTTCACATAGCAGCAAAATTGACTTAAAGGGCATTTTGCAGGTTAGAGCTTCAGTGAGTCAATGTATAGAAAAATAATGTAGGAACAGAACTTCTGGAGTTGTTTTTGTGAGAAAATTTTACTTCCGCATCTGAAAAATGCCAAACCGGAAGTGACGTAACGGCAGGGAGTGTGGTCTATTTAAATAATAGGAAAGCAATGGATCGCAATGACAGTTCGGACGCTGAGGAAATTGTAAATATTTATTCATATTTGTATAATGGACCACAGCCATTCAGCTAGCCAAGAGAGCAGGGACAGGCCAAGATTAGACAGAACAACGTTCAGAGGAGACAAATTGAGTTGTGGTGTGAGGCAGTTTGGCAGGCTGGAGTTTGTGCAACCTCCACAGACAAAATAATTTACCATGACGATGATAAATTAAAATTTATCATCAAAACTACCGAAAACAGACTGATTCATGACAGCTCCTACTGAATAACAACGTACTCTGCACTGAGTCAACACAGAGCCCGGCGAACAACTCCCTCTTGTGAAAATGACGTGACGTTGAAAAAAAAGCGTTTTTTAAAGAAACGGTCACTTTTTTTTATTAAATTTGTGCCCTCATGTCCTGCAAAACATTTTTAAATCCTGCAGTACCTTTTCATATGGTATTTTCGTACAAGGATATATATTCATCTCGAAAAAAAAATTGAACCTGCAATATGCCCTTTAAAATACTCCATTATTGTTTGTCATACAGCTAAAAGTAATATATCAATTGAAACTACAGAATGTCTACTTTTATTTGTGTGTGCTCACAGTAAAAACAAAATGTTGTGCTTTTTGCAAAATAAAGAAAACTAACATGATGCGTGATCTGCCGTCTCTTTCTCAATAAAGTCCATTCTGATAGTCCTTAGAAAATGAACTGTAACTTAGTGAATACTTATCACACAAACATGAGACATATATGTAACGACTGAGATAAATCAGACACAAGTATCTGTTATATTTAACAAATATTCTTAAAACCCCTCACTGAATGCAAACCAAGGTGTCTGCACAACCCCCCAAGCTAATAGAACTGGTTGCCATGGTTTTACAACCCGAAACTATGCAGACCTCTGCATCAAAGTCATTGTGAGTCAGGCTACAGGGAAGACACAAAGCCTGTAAAACAGACTCTTCTGCCACAATTTATAGATGAACTGATCTATAAATGAACATGCATCCCAGGACATTGTGTTTATGATTATGACTGTTTTGTGTAGTGTCTTTTGTATGGTATTTTTGTTTTATGCGTATTTTATGATAAGAACCAATGGTTAACATATCCTCACCTACACCAAGTTTGGAGTCTACGAGTTTGTATTTTGAAGATTTAAATGATTGTGTATATGATATATTGATACCTGTGCAACATATCAGTATTATGTAAGTTCCACCCACTGGTCCAACGGCGACATCCAGTGGTCTGGTTGAAGGTATTCTGCGTGTACGTCCTCTGGTGCTTCTGTAAAATCACCTTAATTTAATAAAATTTTCCAATTTAATTCTGACTCCATGAATAATTTGATACGACTCCAATTAATTTACGATGTTTCTGATGTAACAGCTGATCATGAAATTAGTTGTGCCTTAATTTAGATCTTTGATTATTCTGATTATCTTATATTTTCAATTTTTCATTCATTACGGACTCGGTATCACACAGGAAGTTACATCGGCCGATTATGTACTTCTCACGATCACAAACAAGCCAGCTCTGATTCTTAGACAGAGGATGCAGGGTAAATATCTACCTTTAAATCGGTTGCGCTCTGCTCACTCGTAACAAAAAAGCATAGTTTTGTATATTTACGAAAACTGCAACTTACTAAGGCAGCAATAGTCAGAAATCGAAAAGTTCTCAAATGATGTGCCCCATGCTCCATTCATTGAGCCTTCCCGTATGATCTATCCTGGACACTAATTTGCGGTAATAAATAAATAATGAATTAAGAATAAATGCAGAATAAATCAAGAATAATATTTATTGTTTGCCAGGCAGGATTAAACATCAATTAAAAGAATTAAACAGAATACATCACACAACGGATCAGCATAAAATACAAAACACAATTCAAAGTATAGTATTAAAAATAGTTTCAAAGAGTCAGCATACCTGGCAAAATAGAGAGACACACAGCAATTGTGCGGGAAGTTCTGAATGCAGATGCTTCTTTGAGTGGTTTGCCAAAGCCCTTTAAATACCCCAAGTCTTGACAAAAGGACTGTAAACATTTAGCACCCAAATATTTATGCAACTTTTGCTGGACCTTTTCTCGTGCCCCAAAGGGTCACATGCCTGGTTTTGGGGTTCAAAACAAATGGTTAATAAGGATCTTTATTGGGGCATCTCCCACACCAGAAAAAACAGGTTTTGTTTTCTTTATTCTTGTTTGTTCTATTGATGTGGGAGTGAAACCATGGTGTGAGTCAAGAACTCAGCATGGGGGGGAAGAGAGGAGGTTGAGCCAGGTGTTATTCTGCACTCTTTCTCGCAGATCCTCTCTTCAGATTAGTGAATTTTATTGTTTTATTACAGGATAGGAATCCTGAATTCAGTCTTGGTAAAATCCATCCTTACAGCATTACAAGAATCTTTAATAGTTTCTTCTTCAACAACTCAGCCATATGCATATTTCATATGCAGATGCCCTACTAGAAAGACAAAGGCTCGTAAAAGCCCTCACAGAGCAATTTTGCCGCCAAAAAATCCCGCCCATCTCATTGGTCAGGTCAACCCTAAGAGGTGTCAAGTCAAGTTATCTTCATTTATATAGCGCTTTTCACAATACATGTTGTTTCAAAGCAGCTTCACAGTGACAATAGGAAAATTATTATCGAGCTAAAGATGGTTTTTGATTGAATCACTTCCGTTGTAAAAATTGTTAATTATTACTTTAGGGGCCGCTTAAATGACACCTTTCCTACTGAAAAAAAACAAATACCTTTAATGCATTCTTGCCGTTCATTTACGTGTTTAGTCTATAGGTTTGCGTGTTTGAGTGTGTATGTGCGCAGAACTTTGGTCTTTTTTTTTTTTTTAAAAGTGATATTTGCCAAATTACTTGTCTGTTCCGCATAATACAGAAAAATTAATTAGGTGTGGCTTCTCCCAGACTTTAAGAGCCTAACACCACCCCTCTCTCTCTCTCTTGCCTGCTCCGATCGAAACTGCATCTGTGGGGTGCTGCCTGTTGGCCTGCCAGGCTGGCAGGCATCGACCTGCCTCCCACCATGTGCTTTACCTAGGAGAGAAGAGGACTCTTTCCCCACTCAGAGTCAAATTAACAGGGCAAGTTGTTTCATATTTCTTCATCCAACGCAGAAGATTGATTACAACTTCGGACCTGAACCCTCAAGAATTTCTCCTCAGCCTGCAGATCCGGATGCTCCTCAACAGCTAAGGCATTTTGCAAGTATCATACATTTGAACACTAAACAGCGATTTCGTATTAATTTGTAAACCCCTTTGCTTTTCCCAAGCTATATTGCTATACTAAGATGAGTGAAATCGACTGCACAAATAACATTTATAGGCTCTATAATAATATTACTGTGAAATAGCCTATAGTGCCACAACAATGAAGCTTTTGTTTGCAATGAATGATGATAATTCAGCTTTGCATCACAGAAATAAATTATATTTTAAAGTATATTAAAATAGAAAACCATTATTTTAAACTGTAATTTAAATTTCAATATTGCTGTTTTTTTTAAGCATTTTTGATCAAATAAATGCAGCATCAAATGATGAGCATGAGACTTCTTTCAAAAACATTAAAAATAGCAATGTGTCCAATCTTTTGACTGGTATTGTATATAATTTAAAATATAATACGCCTATACAAAATTTTCTTCACATGATGTGCAATAATACGTGCATGCATGAGATTACAAAAATCAAGCTTTCTGGCCTTATTTCAATGACTTAAAGGGATAGTTCACCCAAAAATGAAAATACTGTCATCATTTACTCACCCTCAAGTTGTTCCAAATCTGTATGCATTTCTTTGTTCTGTTGAACACAAAGGAAGATATTTTGAAGAAAGTTTGTAACCAGGCTGCTTTGGGGCACCATTGACTTCCATAGTAGGAAAAAAAATACTATGGAAGTCAATGGTGGCCCAGAACTGTTCAGTTTCCCATATTCTTCAAAATATCTTCCTTTGTGTTGAACAGAACAAAGAAATTTATACAGGTTTGGAACAACCTGAGGGTGAGTAAATGATGACAGAATTTTCATTTTTGGGTGAACTATCCCTTTAATTTTTTTTTTTTTTTTTTTTTTTTCAATAACCATGCATAAACATTATTCTCTCAAAAATACAAACATGTACATACATGTTGCTCACATAATATGGTAGCCTAGCTCATGCTGAATACAGTGTAATGACACTTTTGACATTCATATGTTTATAAGCAACTGAAAAAAGCACAAGTCAGGGCATGTCAAAACTTCTCCAGGGACCCAAAATACCCTCAGACCCCAGAGGGTTAAGATATCCACAACGTGATCATGACTAGTCATAATATGCATTGAAGATATCTACTATCGACTAGTCATATTCTTCCATTGACTTCCAATGGAAGATATCTTCTGATATCTACAAATGAGTTTTGACTAGTAGAAATTGTAATTAAAGATATCTAATTGACAATTTTAAAAGAATAATTTAATGGATTGCCGCTCATTACTGAAAACAGCAGAATATCACCATCACAGATCTCTTGCTATAATACAACACTCCCACCTTGTGGACTATTACATTTATGACACGAGTTAAAACACATTCTTAAAACCATGGCTTATTTTCTCAAAACATTAAACACAAATCCAAATCTTCAAACTAATTTCACAAAACATCTGACTCTTATGGCAAAATCAAACCATTGCTTCAAAACCATTTCACCTGTTCTCAAAATCAAACTAAGTTTTCAGATCATACACACATTAGGCAATATATAAACACTACAGATCATTCATTAGACACTACATCAACAAATGGAGAACACAGCATCCAGAGCACGTAGTTACAGAAGAAAATATTGCAACACAGTAAACTAATTTTGCAATTACAAAAAAAGTAAACACAACTAAGTAAGGTGAATCTATAGTATATTGTATGTACTGCAAGTACAGTATTATATTGAATATTATAGTATTGAATATTAGTACTGAATATTAGTATTGAACTGTATATTCAGAACTTGTATACTGTAAAAATACAGCAGTCTAAATGCAAAAGCCTAAAAGGTAGAAGAAAACTCTAAATGAAAAGCATGTTACAGTAAAAAAAAAAAAAAAGAAAGAAAAAGAAAAAAAAAAAGTGCAACTGCAAAACCAAAGTTTGTGAGAGATTCATTCTGCTTCAGCATCACATCTTCATGTTGGGTCCGGCCTGAGTCAAGTGAAGTCACCTTTATTTCTATTGCACTTCATACTATACAGATTGTTTCAAAGCAGCTTTACAGTGATAACAGGTACATGATGATCAGTAATGCAAAGAGTTCATTTCGGCTGTACAGCAGCTCTAAAAGAAAATAGTGTCATTGTTCAGCTGAAGTCAGTTCAGTGTTGATTCACTTCATTGTAAAGATTCTTTTCATCTATAAAGAAGTTCTGCAGAAAACAGTGATGTCATCATCCAGCTCAGTTCAAATATCATTCTATAGTGTCAGTGCTGTCAGATCAATAATATTGTTGAATATTATTGAATATTGTTAAGGACTTTGTCCACATCACAGGCAATGTCGTCTCTTGCCAGGCAAAGGGAAAAACCCTCTGGTGTGCCGGATCCAGCCTTGTCTCCACACGCCTTGCTCTTTCTCCTCATCCTCCTCTTACACATATTCTTCCTCCTCTACTTTTCTGATTTTTTACATCCATTGTTGGTATCATCATTCAGCACCTGTGCCACCTGTGCACTCTGAACTGGCTTATATTTCATACAGTTGGTTTGATCACATCATTAGAAATAAGTGTGAACAATTTTGAATCGTTGTGTTTAAAGGATGACAACTGTGTTGTAGTTGTGCTTAACTTTTGGTGCTTGTGTTTACCATTTTGCAACAAAAGTGCATCACAGTGCGAAATGTGTTTTAGTGAGTGAGAATGTGTTTAGAGTTTTGCAAAAATAGTTAATGAGATTTGCAAAGTGTCTAACTGTCTAAACTTGTTTGTTCAACAGATGGGTTTAGGCTATTGAGAATTTGGTTTAGAGAATGGAGTTTAGTGTCTTAGCAATTGTGAAAAACTGTAATAAACTGAATAAACTTCTATTAACCTGTAATCTTTATAAAAAAAAAATCAGCCTTCACCTTTTTTTGACTGGGTCTGCCTTGATTCTGAAGCGTTTATTTGTGCTATTTCATGTTTTTGGTGTATTATTCCACTGTTCTTCACTTTTGTCTTTTCAAAATATATAATAAATAAAATCAGATAAGCAGTTTGTGGTTTTCTTTCTTTATTGAACATTATACTCCAGTTAGTCCATTTTCAACATGATTCAATTAAAATTACAGCACTATGTAGCGAATCTGTACAGGTATTTAATTAATTTATGGGTGAAATATATGAATATAATAAATCATAAAGCTTTATGATTAATTATAATACATATACCGACCCGAGAGGGAATTATACATATATTGTGAGTTAATTACAACGAATTATAATCAATCACATATATGATTAGTTCTGGTTTGATAATAATTTAGAGAAACTATTAGTTTGTCCAGCAAACCGTTAGCTCCTCATAGCCGATTATAAAAGGAAGGTTTTTCTCTGGCCACGAGAAAGACTTCCTATTCTAGCATCAATGCGTAAAGCAAGGATACTGGATCGAAACGTTAAAGTGACCTGGGTTTGTTGCATGAGCAAAAAAGACAATCGAGCATGAATATAATGTATTTAATATATATGAAACTACGGATACAGAGACTATACTACTAAACATACACAAACAATACACATATATATAGAAAGCGAAAGTAAAGTCAAGAAAACAGAGGTGATCAAAGGAATGGCAACTTACTAACAGTTAAAACCTTTGAGAGCCAGCAAGAAAACTCAGCTTACACATCGAGCTTAAAACGCTTTGGAAAGAATGGTTCTATACTTGCATAGGTTCAGGTGCTGTGGTCGTTTCGTGTTTCTGCAGGAGTTTCGGTGCGTGCGGCTGAAGCGATTGGTCCTTTTCCGAGAAGGTGTTCTTCGGCGGGATTTTCAAACAAGGGTTTAACTTAAGAGTAAGATAACCGGAAAATAAAGAAAAAGAGTCCGTCTCCTAGGCGATGAAGAGAGAAGACTTAGGGCGACGGATGAAGAGGGTTTGACAAAGAAACTTGTTGCCAAAAGATGGTCGTCCCGAAGAGAGGGGGCGCGTGATGGAAGCGCGGTCGCCGAGACGTCCGGGAGAGACGTGTGTTAAATGGCGAGAGACAATCGAGAGACCAAAAAGAGATGCGTGTCATTGTGTTTTAAGGACAACAGGCCAGAACGCCTCCTGGGATACATCAGCCAATGATGAGGGTGCGATTTTGGCGGGCAAACTCTTTCTTTGTCTCCATTTATGACCTAATTTGCATGGTTTATGAAGTGTCCGATCTGAGTACATTTTCTTCAAAGTACCATTAAAAATAGAAGAATGCATTTTACAGTCGTGTGACATACATTTTCAATTAGAGCATAACGAAAGCTTTACAATGAGACCAAACTTGTCAGATGGCAAAGACATAAAAGGGGAGATACAGTTTATACTTGAGTTTTATCGTTTAGAAGAAAACTAATACAACTACAGTCATAGCTAAGCTTATATACTAGGGATAAATACATGCACCTTTAAATACAGCGATGGGTACACTTTGGCACAGTCATATTTGGAGGATAAATATACATTCACAATCTCCATGCGTGTTTGTGAGTGTCTGTATGTGTGTGTGTATTGGGGTTGTGGCCAGTGTCTGTGACCACATCACCCTTAGTCCCACCAGGGTGACTCTTTGAAGTCTCTGGAGCTGGTGAGAATGGGTTCTGTTTTTCTTTACTGGGGTAACAAAGGTGCCAATAGGGCAATTGGTCCCGGACTTGCCGGAGCCGATTTGTGATTTACATGCACAGTTCAGGAGGCTAAAAGCATTCTGAAATGTCCAAAGTTGATTGACTAGCCGGATCTATCCAGACGCTACAACTACAAACATGCATGTTGGAGACCTTTTACCATATGAATGCATCCAGATTTATTTAATAATTCCTTAAGTAATTCATCCATCCTTACTCTCCATGACAACAAAAGCATACTCGAATATTGAGACAGAACACCAGAGGCTGATGTAACCGGTAACGCTAGCAGTATATTAGGATACACGGTGATGTACCAGAATGCTAGGTTCGCTGCAGAGGGCAAGAATGGGAGAATGCACATTAACATAAAAACAGACAGACCAAGAAAATGACTTTCACCAAGATGGTTTTGATTTACTTTGTAAGAAAGTTTAAATGAATGTAAATATGAAATGTAAACAATGAAATGAAATGAAATGACAATGAAACAATAAAATGGTATAACACAAATAAAAATTTTTCCCTTCTTTTCCTTTAAGAAATGTAGGTTTTGAGCGCCTTTGTAATTTCTTGATCTAGTTATATATATATATATATATATATATATATATATATATATATATATATATATTTATATTCATATTATATTTGTTACTTTGGTTTATTTTGTATATAAATTTGTGTTAATTGACCTAAATTCGACTTTAGTTTTAATGTCACTTTTTAATCTCTAATTTTTGGAGCTTTGTTTCTTATTACCTTGGTTGAATTAGAACATTTAACCCACAAAAAAAAAAATACAATTTTCATAAACAGATTACATCAAGGAAAATAACAATATAAATGAAAATAATTCACAACTTGTCAGTAATTCACCGTAGATGAACAGTTCTCAGTCCATGGAACAAGTGTATATGTATGTGTGCGAAGAAAATAGTCCTCTGAATCCAAATGATGAATCTAATTAATGCAAAAGTCTCTTAGTATAGTGTGTGCAAATGTCTGTGGTGTAAATGTTCAGTAGTGCAACAATCAGTAACGTGCAATGTTGAGGTAATTGATGAGAAATACCAGTAAGACTGAAATGAATTCCACTTGTAAGAGCAGATAAGGCACGGATCACTTCACTCTTCTTTTCGTCTCTTTTAGGGTTCTCAAACTGGGAGGCTCGCCATCTCAGGATCACAGCTTATTCCAGACTTTCACAAAAAACCCGACCTGTTCATACAAACAGCGCCATGAACATTATAGACAATTAATATGACTTTTAAACACAACATATCTTACATACAGTAACTCAACTGGGTGAAAAATACAATTTGAGCACTTTTGTCACTCAATACGTAACCAATCATGTACATAAATGATAATACTCTGCTAATAAGCATTTTTAGGCTCTTCAGAAATACAATGCATACAGTTTCAATACATTACACATACCAACTAGACAAACAAATGCATATAAACTCACATCAAACACTTTTGAACATGAATATAACTCATAAACACTTCATTTTAGAGAACTGAACATAATATTATTTTGAAACTCACCAAATCCGGGGGGATTTCAACACAATTAATCAACCACATCGGATTCTACAGGGCCCACAATCGGCTATCATCCACTTCAATATCATCAATCATCGCACTAAAATGACCCAAATAAGTTATATACAAGAGTTATAACATCATACAACATATTATTTATGCATATTAAACAAGGATGATTTTTATATTTGCCTTTTAATCCGCTTTGATAACATCCACGATCTGCGAATCGCGTGCTCTCTGTGCGATTATTTCGTCTCATCTCTGTGACATCATTCACAGCGCCCATCATATAACAAAACATCACATTTGCATTTATATATTTAACTTTTTTTTCTTCGTTCATAGCACAGCAGAACAACTTTAATAACACATTATATTACTCTTTTTGGTATTTTAAGCAGGGCTCTGAACCGGTTCAAGGAACGAAAACGAAAACCGGAAACAAACGAAATTTTGACTGGAACGTAACCAGAAACGGAAACTAAATCAAATTTAATCGTTCTGAACAGAAACGCTAATTTGAAAAGGCCATTAACCGGTTAATAACGTTATTTTTTCGTTCTATTTAATATTTTGATTTGGCAGTCAACCAGTCACTAATTCAAATAGTACAGCCTATGCAAATGTGACCCTGACGCATCCTAAGTGTGTGAAATGCCCGCGTTGACGCGCTCAGGCTCAAATGTCAAGTCATCATAGGTTAGGTAAGTCACAATGGCAATGCCCTGGCATTAGTTTTTCCGATGATATATGTCACCAACCGTCAAGCATTAGGCCTACATTTAAGTGAAAATGAATGTCAAGTAGGCTAATATGCAGCTTGTTGTGCATTTTGAAACCAGCGAAAATTGCAGGATATGTAGAACATGAGTTCACACAACGCCATATCACGCACATGCAGTGCTTCTGTGAACGGAGAAAACAGAATAAAACTATAGGCCTACATAACACATATACAATAAAAGAGAATATTTAGGCCTATAGGCTATGCGAAATATTTCACTATATAATTAGGTCTACAGATTAACAAAACGAAAGTGGTTCATTGTGGAGCACTCCAAAGATCTAGCAAAAGAAACAGACATTCTGCTTGTTTTCGTTATTTATGTGTCTTTTGTAAATGTATGAATTATGTCTTGCTTTTACCTGTATGACCATAAATTACGGTTAGAAGGGGGAAAAAAAATCCAGTGGTCGCGCCGGCGCCTCGCGCGCACTCAAATTCTTGCATTGCTTAGGCTACTTGATATGGCAGCCTGTTAAATAATTAAAATAAAATACAATCAACCAAACATACAAAACATTACACTGCTCAATTCAAGTAATACAATCTGCCATTTACCACCTGTGACCCCCACCTGACTGTGCTGTTACGTGAAAGATAATGTCGATAATGCGAGTGAAGTACAAAGCTTACATAATAAATAATAGTTTAGCATTTGTCTCGAAAATGGAAACAGTGCCGAATGAGAAAGGTAGGCTTCAGATTCACTTTAAATTAATTCGTTTAGCATCTTATTTAGTTTTATTTCTAATAAATAAACCTGTTTCTCACCTTGAATATAGCAAAGCTGGAATGGCGTTAAAAGGAAAAGAGAATAGGCTGTTAACTTTAGAGGTTTTGTTGTCAAATAAAATAGGGCAGTTTTGTTCTTTAACTCCTGTTCTGACATACAGGGAACAACTGAAGATCCTTTCATCAGCTCATAATCTTTGGGAATCGCTTCTGGGCACATAGAGAGTGACTCAACCAGAGTGATACAACTGTTGTCACCAACTTGACATAACGAGTGCTTGTCGCAGATTGCTTGGATTACGTCGGTGGAAACCAGGGTGGAATTGGCCACTTCAGGTGAGTGGTACAAGGTGAACTGCCGTATGCAATCTTGCTCATTTTGAGATGTGGAATCATTCACCAGATCACCAAGTCGTCGTCTTGAGAGTGCATCTGCGTTGAGATTGCTCTTCCCAGGACGATACTGGAGGGTAAAGGAGAAAGTGGACAAGGCAGACAGCCACCTGTAGCTGGTTGCATCCAACTTGGCTAAGGTTAAAACATAAGTGAGGGGGGTGCTGTCGGTGATCACTTTTAAAACTACTCCCATATAGGTAATCGCAAAACTTTTTGGTAACTGCCCACTTCAGGGCTAGGAATTCCAGCTTGTGGGCAGGATACTGGGCCTCGCTCTTTGACAACCCTCGACTGGCATATGCGATTACTCGTAGCACTCCCTCCTGCTCCTGATAGAGCGCTGCACCCAGTCCGGTAGTGCTCGCGTCTGTATGCAGCACATATGGCAACCCAGGGTCTGCAAAACCTGATACTGGTGCTTCGATAAGTTTTGTGATGAGTGTTTCGAAAGCTTGCTGGCAGTCAGCTGTCCATCGCCCTCCAAACGGCTCTTTGGGATCAAGGTAGGTCTTTTTCTTACTTTGTACCTTGCAACTTCTCTGAAGAGGAGGATACCCCACAGTCAGCTCATTCAGTGGCTTCACCAGCTTCGCATAGTCTTTAATAAATCGTCAGTAATAACAGGAGAAACCCAGAAAGGAACGCAACTCTTTCAGGTTCCTTGGATTTGGCCAGGTCTTAATGGCTTCTATCTTTTGAGGATCCGTCTCCACACCATTTTCTGAGACAATGTGACCAAGATATTTCACTGACTTCTGGAAAAACTTGCACTTTTCCAGCGAAAGCTTTAGCCCATAGTCTTTCAAACATCCCAGAACATGAAGACGCCTCTCATGCTCTTCTAGAGTATCTGAAAAGACAATTAAATCGTCCAAGAACACTAGGACTTCCGAAAGGTTGATGTCACCCATGCACTTCTCCATCAGCCTTTGGAATGTGCTGGGAGCATTAGTAATGCCCTGAAGCATCCTATTAAACTCCCAAAAGCCCAACGGGCATACGAAGGCGGTCTTGGGTTTGTCTTTCTCTTCTAGTTCGATCTGGTAATACCCAGATTTGAGATTGAGCACTGAGAACCATTTTGAACCTCAAAGTGCTGAAAAGGTTTCCTCCAAGTTGGGTAAGGCATATGCGTCTTTGATGGTCTGCATATTCAACTTGCGGTAATAAATGCAAAGCCTTATATCGCTGTTCTTCTTCCTTACTACAACGATAGGGGACGAGAAAGATGATTCTGACTCACGAATGATACCGGCTTCAAGCAATTCCTCCAGATGTCGGCGAACAGCTTCAAGATCGTTGGGATGGGTCGGTCTCGCTTTATGCTTGAAGGGGGTTTCGTCGTGTAACTTGATGCTGTGTTTTACTCTGTCTGTATGTCCAACATCCATATCATGCAATGCAAAGACTTAGGGCATAGCGCGCAGTTTCTGAGTGATTCTCCTCTTCCACTCCTATGGCAGACAGGAATCACCGAAGTCAAAGCAGAGGTCTTCAGCAAATTTTGCACGAACACTTGACACTGACTAATCAGATCGCACGACGTTGTGTGACATAACTTTCTGCAAAGCATGAATGTCTGCAATCACACTCTTGCCGGGAATGATAATGTCATGCTTGGTTTCATTCTTTAACACCACTGGAACCTTCTGTGATGGGTGCTGAGGTAGGTTCAGTAAACAGCTGGCAACTAACAGCCCTCCGGGAAAAGGTGAACACGAGGGAGGTTCCATCACAGCCCATCTCTCTGCTACTTGTCCTCTTACACTCACCACTCCTTCAAGAACGACATTTTGACCGGCAGGAACCACAGCAGGATCAACACCAGGCAGCCTAACAATTCCTATGCTGTTTTCTTTCTGTTGGCATCTGTGTTCGATGGTCTGAATCACAGCTCTGTAGCCGAATGGGATGGCTTGACAGACTGATCCATTGGCTTCAAGGTGTTTGTCGTATGCAAGATCCAAGGTGTTAGTGCCTATTAGCACCTTTGGCTGGGCAGTACCACCAGTTTCTGGAATTACTAAAGCAAGGGTTGAGACTTCAACATCAGACCCAAGGAAGTCTCTGGAAAATGTGACCTTCACCTCAACATAACCCAGGTAAGGTACTGATTGACCATTGGCTGCTTCTACCTTCAACAGATTATCCAAGGATGTTATGCTTAATCCAGGCAGATTTTGCTCATAAAAAGACTGGGAAATGGTCGTTACTTGGGACCCTGTGACAAGGACAAGGGTTTCCTTCAATGTTCACTTGAGCAGTGCACTTCGTGCCAAATAATCCTTTGGGTAGGCCAACTGGATGGCATTTTCCATAAGACTTGAGATAGCTCACATTGTTTGACTTCTTGAGACTTGTTTGACAATTGACAGCCCTTGTACATCTCGCTACAAGGACTGGCCGGCGTTTAAAGCTCCTGAGGCACTTGGACCATGCTGAATGTCCCACAAGGCTTGGCACTCTTTCAACTGCTTCCTCTTATCAGCCACCAGGGACGGATTTGGATCATTTTCGCAAATTGAAGCAACATGCACATCCTCACCACACTGAAACCAATAACCTGGCCTGGGCCTGTGATGTAGCTTGTGGTTAGCTGTAGGAGGGTTCTCTCTGGGAAACTGTATGTTTGTTTGCTTCATTTTGCTTAAATTGCCCTTCTTTTGGACTTTGAGCTTATGCGGCTTTCCTTGGCAAAGTGTTTGTTCTCCTCACTACGCAACTGCAAGAGTAACTCAGGGAATGGGGGTGGTCTGTTCCTCTTATGCTCAAGCTGAAGGTTGGCTATTAATGAATCATCCCAACAACCTCTACAGAATTGTTTCAGAAGTTGTCGGTCAGCTTCATGCACAGAAATACCACCTCTTTTCATCACTTTGAGAAGATTAGTGTGTAACCGTTGCAAGTACAAGGAAGGCTTTTCACCTGCGTTTTGCAGCATATTCAGAAACTTTGCATAAAGGTCATCACCGTCCTCTACGGTATCAAAAGCTGAGTCCAATATTTTAAGGTAAGCAACAGGTAAGGCTTTTGTACCTAACTGCTTGACAATTTTTGATGCTGGCGGCCGATGCAAGTCAGACAGTGAAGGGTCTTGAAGAATTAACTCCACACTGTTTCGCCAGGTGTCGTAATCAACTTCGCCAGTAGGACGAGGAACTTTGCCTGAGAATGCTCTTAACCTGAACGATGCACTAGAGGATGAAACTCCATCACTTCACAATGTGCTAGATGACCATCCTTTGGACTTCAGGTGGGTTCACATCCTTTGCCTCAAATGTTGGTGAAAAACTTCCTGTATCCACTTTGTGGACTGTATCAGAGGTTTGTCCTCCTGAATTTTGTTTGTTTGGGTGGAAGAGGAATGTCAGAGGAACAAGAATCAATCATTTGGGATGACTCAAGATTATTTGAATCAGTCAGATTGTCAGCAACGGAAACACTGGCTGAGAGAAGTTGCTCTTTCAAGAGTTCATCAAAAGTTCTGCCACTGCGCTTTGCTATTCTCTTCAGTTCAGCAAAGTAATGTGTTGTAGCACGTTGTTACTGCTGCCGTATAGACACTTGACAGGAGCCTTATGTGGTAAGCAACGTTGTGGGGACTCTTGTGGGGAAACGTGTCTATGAACACGACCATACTTGTTTAGGAAATCAGTCAGATCTTCATCAATTTCTGTGTTTGTCAGTCCGCTAATTATCACTGAGTTTTCAATTATGATATTTTCAAGCTCAACCACTTCCATGTTGACACTATTTGCACCACTTCAAATTTTAAGTTATTCTCCTGGTCTCTTGTGTCTTTAAGGTTTCAGAAAAAATTTGACTATAATGCCCTCCTGGCTGCTGGCTCGCCACTTACTGTAACCGGTAACGCTAGCAGTATATTAGGATACACGGTGATGGACCAGAATGCTAGGTTCACTGCAGAGGGCAAGAAGGAGAGAATGCACATTAACAAAAACAGACAGACCAAGAAAATGACTTTCACCAAGATGGTTTTGATTTACTTTGTAAGAAAGTTTAATGAATGTAAATATGAAATGTAAACAATGAAATGAAATGACAATGAAACAATAAAATGGTATAACACAAATAAAATTGTTTTTTCTCTTCTTTTCCTTTAAGAAATGTAGGTTTTGAGCTCCTTTGTAATTACTTGATCTAGTTACAATATATATATCTCGTTTATATTCGTATTATATTTGTTACTTTGGTTTATAAATCGTCCCTTTTTGTATATAAATTTGTGTTAATTGACCTAAATTCGACTTTAGTTTGATGTCACTTTTTAATCTCTAATTTTTGGAGCTTTGTTCTTATTACCTTGTTTGAATTAGAACATTTAACCCACAAAGAAATATACAATTTTCAATAAACAGATTACATCAAGGAAAATAACAATATAAATGAAAATAATTCAAAACTTGTCAGTAATTCACCGTAGATGAACAGTTCTCAGTCCATGGAACAAGTGTATATGTATGTGTGCGAAGAAAATAGTCCTCTGAATCCAAATGACGAATCCAATAAATGCAAAAGTCTCTTAGTATAGCGTGTGCAAATGTCTGTGGTGTTCAGTAGCGCAACAATCAGTAACGTGCAATGTTGAGGTAATTGATGAGAAGTACCAATAAGGCTGAAATGAATTCCACTTGTGAGAGCAGATAAGGCACAGATCACTTCACTCTTCTTTTCGTCTCTTTTAGGGTTCTCAAACTGGGAGGCTCACCATCTCAGGACCACAGCTTATTCCAGACTTTCACAAAAAAACCTGACCTGTTCATACAAACAGTGCCATCATAGACAATTAATATGACTTTTAAACGCAACATCTTACACAGTAACTCAACTGGGTGAAAAATACAATTTGAGCACTTTTGTCACTCAATACGTAACCAATCATGTACATAAATGATAATACTATGCTAATAAGCATTTTTAGGCTCTTCAGAAATACAATGCATACAGTTTCAATACATTACACATACCAACTACACAAACAAATGCATATAAACTCACATCGAACACTTTTGAACATGAATATAACTCATAAACACTTCATTTCAGAGAACTGAACATTATATTATTTTGAAACTCACCAAATTCGGGGGATTTCAACACAATTAATCAACCGCATCGGATTCTATAGGGCCCACAATCGGCTATCATCCACTTCAGTATCATCAATCATCGCACTAAAATGACCCAAATACGTTTTACGCAAGAGTTATAACATCATAGAACATATTATTTATGCATATTAAACAAGGATGATTTTTATATTTGCCTTTTAATCCGCTTTGATAACACCCGCGATCTGCGAAGCGCGTGCTCTCTGTACGATTATTTCGTCTCATCTCTGTGACATCATTCACAGCGCCCATCATATAACAAAACATCACGTTTGCATTTATATATTTAACTTTTTTTCTTCGTTCATAGCACAACAGAACAACTTTAATAACACATTATATTACTCTTTTTGGTATTTTAAGTGAAAATATAATTTTTATATATCATACATAATTATTATTATTATATATAATTTTTCTGATCAGCTCAATTCTGACCTGTGTTGCACTGATGTTATCCCAGAGCTCGAATCAGTCAAGGTGTGTGAACCAGCAGCTACACCCGTTGAAGGCATGTTAGTGGAGTTTGTGGGGATGGAGTGGAGCCCTGCCCGCACGCCCTTCACTGAGGTAAAGCCCCTCAGTGCTTTCTCAGTTGGCTCCATCATGTGCTGCTTATCTACTTTGAGTCTTCCAGACCCCAGCTTGCTCGTGATCAGAGGATCCCATGTCTCTGCCTCTAGCCAATGAGCACCGGGCTCCACCTCAGCCCCTCGACCATTCCTCAGGCTCTGCCGGACTCCCTCATCCTTCTGACCTCACCTCGGTCTATCGTCACTCTGTCTCAGCCTCAGAGTTCCGGGTAAGCGGCTTTGCCTCGATCCTCCACCCCTCTGGTTTTGCTGGGCTCCTCCTTCCCTCCGTTTCAGCCATTGTCCTCGCTCGCTCGCTCCGTCTCCGCACCGGTCTGCCAAGCCCATGCCTTCGCCTCAGTTGCGCCAACCTGCGGCTCTGCCTTGGCCCTCCGGAACTTCGGCATCATCCTAGCTCTTTGGCTGGTTGGCTCCACCCTGGTTCCTTTTCTCACCGTCTCTACCTCAGTCAGCCGCCCCCCGGTTCCGTCTGTGCACAACAGGTGTAAATGCTGCTATTATATTGTGTATATAATTTATGTATAACTTTTTATTTTGTTTTCTAAAATCACTTTCATAATTGATAATATAAGTTGTGTTTGTTATTTATATGTTTATACATTATTTTATTTATTATAAGGTGCAGTACTTTTATTTTGAAGGCTCGGTTCAAGTTTATGTGCAAACGCTGACTTCACGTCAGACTCTTAGCTCCTGCAAGCAAGCGGCAAGCACGGACATTATGTATGCTCCGATAAAAGTTTATTCTCGTCGAAAAGGACTTGAACGCTTATAAGGAAGATTCTAAGACTATTTCCCTTTCTTGCAGCATGCAGCCAACGAGATATTTCATTTTATTTGTCTGTATTTTATGTCTGTAAAATGCCATTACATCTGTTGTGCACGCTTTGAACACGCTTTCATTTTGTGTCAAGCTAATGTGATTTTGTATTGTCATTTATACTGTATTTAGTTTTCACGGTGGATTTGGAGAAAAGTCTTCAATTAAACCAGTTAAAAGAGAACCACTTGTGTCTGCGTATGCTTGGAGGGAGATAGAACAGGTCTACTACACCATGGTTCCTCCCGCCATCGGCTCCACCCTGGACTGTTATTTCTTTTTGTTTTGTTGTTCTCCAGCTCCACTTCCACCAGGAGCCCCTCCCATCCTCCCTAGTACTCTTTTGCTGCACGAGAATGCGCCTTCTGGGAGGGGGAACTACTGTCAGGGTTATTTTAAAAAGTAAAGATTCTGAAAGCATGGAAGGAGATCCTAATATTTAATATAGATTTACAGTAGTAACAATAAATGATATTTTATTATGATATGATTAATATCTTTTTTTTTTTTTAATATGACTGTTTCATTATAAATATGGGTATTATCTCTAGGATGGATACAACAAATGGAAAAGTCAGCCAGCTATTCATTATCATGTTAATTATTGTGCCTTTTGCCCCATCAGCAGGTGCGCTTTTTACCCCAAATACCATAATTTTACATATTCTTCCGTTATTGAAAAACTGAAAATATAAATTTGACTAGTAATATAAATTAGATATCTCTAATTACGTTTGCTTATGCATGGCATTTCAGCTGAAGATATTTATGACGTTATTACAGATATCTTAAATAGTAGCCTATTTAGACCAGTGTTTTTCAACCACATTCCTGGAGGCCCACCAACACTGCACATTTTGCATGTGCTCATTAGTAGTGACTCAAAGATCTAAAATGGGTGTGTCAAACAAAGGAGACATGCAAAATGTGCAGTGTTGGTGGGCCTCCAGGAATGTGGTTGAGAACCACTGATTTAGACTATATAGTCAAAACATATTTAGAGGTATCTCAAATCAGATTTCCTACTAACCAATTATAATTGCAAATACCACTTCTGGCTAGTCAAATTATAATTATGACTTGTTGAAATACAATTGTAACTATCAAAAATCTATTTATGGATAGTCAAACCATAGTTTTATATGCTAATTCCGCCTGCCACACACTGCTCCATCACAAGCGGCTAAGATAGCCGTTCAGCCTTATGGGTAATGCTGTCTTTTAATGCAAGGCGTGGCATCGACAGGGACCCCTGACTCTATTCCGACATCACGCTCTTTCTCTAATTAAAATATCACTTGTTTGCACTTCGCGTCCATAACGATAAGAATAAAACAATGTCTGGGCAAAAATACTCAACGGTTTCTTGAAACTATTTCTGAGAACTGTATACGTATGTGCAGACAGACTACACTACCCAGTTTATTTTCCCCATTCCCCAAGAAGTATGACTTTGCGTGTACGAAATCAACAGTGGAATTTCATTGGACAATCAGGGGGAATCCGTGACTCCTATTGGCCAATCCGCACATCAATCAAAGGGCATCCATGACTCATGTGGGTGCTCCCTCGTTGGAAACAGGGATGGAATGGACTAGCAATTGCAACAGCCCAGAAGGTAGGCTTTGTAGGCTTTATTATTCTTTTGCGTCTCCCTCTGAGTTACAAATGTACACGTTATTTTCTTTTGTTCCATGGCAACTAAAAATGTCGCTGCGTTTATGAATATACCGCTTTTATACACAGAGAGCCCTTCTAAGGACCATAGTCAGCTGCTATAGTCAAACTGAATATGTGTCTCTTATTAATATTTTATTTGCTTTTAAGAAAGCTATTTGCTTTTAAGAATGGCCTTAGGAAATGTAATTACAGTGAACTGTTTTGTCAATATTTTTTAAAAAACTATTGCACTTATAAATAGAAGACAATCTATTTAGCATATAGCATTTCAAGTATGCTTTGCATGTCTTATTTCTCTTAGTCTTGTTATCTCCGTTATTTATTTATTTATTTTTTTTAATTTTTATTTTTTTTGATGCGGCTTCAAGACATTATTAAACATGAAGTTACGATAAATATCAGCCCAACGTATGTGATAAAGCGATAGTAACTCGCGAATTAAATTAATTCGTTAAGGAGTGAGCTCGAGCACGAGTGATATAAATTTAGCTCGCGCATCTCTCTATCTACCCGCTCCGTTACTATGGGAACCTCCTCCCCCGCCCTTCTCCCTCCTCCATCAGCATATCTTTAGACATGCAAGAGCTTATATAGATTTATATAGTAAGATATCGGCTTGCAGATAGCAGTCTTCTGCTTATGTGATATTTTAGAATATTGTGAGCAAAGCCAGTGCCACAATTATGATGAATAACAACAGGTTTGAACATAAGAAATCTTTTTTCAATGCTTTAAATGCATCTTTTCTTCTGCCCAGATCAAAATACTTCAGATTGAGTTCTCTTGTGGTAGTATGGCAGCAGGTAAGGACCAGATTTTCAGCAACTTGATCTTAAAACACTGATAATGTCCATTTAGATTGGTCTGATCTAAAAATAGCCCAGTAGCCCTTGAGCAGAAACTGATTTCACCAAGTGCAACATGTTCCTGGAACAACATTCCAATCAACCAATCAGATTTAAGGGACAACTTTACAGTTTGTGTCAAGTTTAGGCTTACAACCAGGGTTTGGTGCTACATTACTTCTACATTAGTGTTTTTTCACCTACCATTTCCCTCTGATTTTAGGGATAACTTATGGGTAGGGTTAGGGACATGTTTTTAAGTTTTTGGACATAAATGTTGTTCCAGGATCAACAAAATATGTTGACCCAGGAACACATCTAACTCAGCAAAATCAGGAAATGCAGTTCTTGACACGCATTGTTAAATGACATTAAACCTTGATGTAATAGATGATGTGTCAAAGCTCTTTAGGTTCCCATTGCTCTTCTGAAGCCTTGCTGTACTCATTTCAGCATTGAAATGACCCATACATATTAATGCATATTATTTTAGGTAATAGATTTAGGTAATAGAAGTTGCCATGTAAAAACGGCAGTCTTCTCTCTGGTGATGAATGCAGGACTAATTGATTGATGAAAAATGAATGGAATGATAAATGGATGGGAAAGGCATAAAACCATATAGGTCACATCCACACGAAGCCAGAGCTTTCCCTATTTTTTTTTTTTTTTTTTTTTTTGTCTCAAGAAATATCTGCGTACACACGAAACCACTGAAACAGACTCAAAACAATGTAGTATACATGCCATATCAGTATGTGGTGCTGTAATTCTGCCACAGAGATACACTAAAAAAGGAGAATAAGACTTAGAGCATGCGTATAAACCTTGCGCACTGTATACAAACTTTAATAAAGCTTAGAAATAAAGTTTTACTTTAGTAAAGCTAATAGGCTCAGTAGCTTCTGCAGCATGAAAACAAGCATGTAGTCTGTTGTTGTTGCTGTTACGTGATGTAGCGGTGTCTGGTCGAGATGTTGGGTGATGACATCATCGTTTCACAAAATATACAGATGAAATAATACACACGAAAACGCAAGGGTGTCGTTTTCAGATTTATCCACTGGGACCCGGTTTAAAAAAATAGCAGTTTCAGGCTCCCAAAATGCCGATACAATACAAAATTTTTATGTATACATCTAAACGTGTCTCCGTGTGGACGGCATGTATTTTACAGGCCTGATCCATCGGCAAATGGATACAGTACACATATGAACAAACACCTTTGCTCCCAGTAAAGCAAACAGATGTCTTTTAATCTCTCAGCGTTTCTAGATGGCAAGGATGCAAACTCTCTCCTCAAACGTTTTCCACGGGATAATGGTTTCCTTGAGGAGTTCCGGCCGGGCAACATTGAAAGGGAGTGTGCCGAGGAGAGCTGCAGCTTTGAGGAGGCCAATGAAGTGTTTGAAAATAAGGAGCGAACGGTAAATCCTGTCTTCATTAGCAAAAGCTGTAAACACTTCTATTTCCTATGTTTGTTGCATATTTTGCAATATTGCAAAATTATAAACCATTATTCTGATATTAGGTGCTTTCACACATACAGATTGTTCTGAGCCCTGTTGTCAAAATGCCAGTAAATCAGTTCTGGTAATTTGCTGGCTGATATAGTGCAGTATTATGGTTATGTGTGAACAAGCACTTGCAATGTTGGGAGGATTTTACATAAGAAATCTTTTGTCATAGAATTTGAGCCTGTTGTAAAGTTCTTAAACTGTAATTTTAAATAATCTGTTAGTTTTAACCCCTAGGACATAAAAGTGTGTCATCCTAAAGAAATATTTTTGCTATGCTAACTTTACAGAGGCACATTTGGTTAAAGTGAATGACATCCGATTGAGTTTTAATGGCGTTCTAGTGGTGGTGTGTGAATGCTAGCCATATGTATAAAACACAGAAGGCCACTGCAATTTAATAATGTGTGAAAGTGTTTGTCTCTTCATTCATAGATGGAGTTCTGGAAAAACCGCAGCATCTACACAGTGAACAGCAATGCTGAATCGGAGCGCCCGGACACTGTGTACATGGTGGTGCCCCTTCTGGGCGTGGCCCTTCTCATCATCATCGCGCTCTTCCTTATCTGGCGCTGTCAACTGCAGAAGGCCACGCGTCGGCGTCCGGCCTACACCCAGAACCGCTATCTGGCTAACCGGAACGCCCGCAGCCTTCCGCGCATTCTGGTGCACCGCGAACCTCCCTCGCATTCAGAGAACTCTCACGCTAATGACAGGCCCAGCGTGGTGGTCAGCGGTGCTGAGAGAGGCGGGGCTTCAGTCACCACCCAAGACACCCATCATCACGCCAGCCATTCGCAGAACAATCGCTCCCTGTACGTACAAGATCCTTCTTTGTCCGTGACTTCTCATCTGTCCGGCGCAACCCCGCCGCCATCCTATGAGGAAGTTACCGGCCACTTAGAGAGCAGCAGCGATGAGACGACAGCCCCCTACAGCGACCCTCCCCCTAAATATGAGGAGATTGTGCTAGAAAAGTGAGAGCTTTCATAAATATGGACACATATAGCAGTAACCAAAAGTTACGGATGCACTGGTTCCCAAGCACTTATCCTAATGTGGCTCTCACTCTGAACAGAGTGTGCAGGCTATGTATTTGACAGTCGCCTTGTGTCGTTGATCGGTTCATGGACTGCACTGGTAAACGTGGTTGTTTTTCAAGTCTCAAAGGGTCCTGCCTTCACACTCATACAATCTTCTCATCTTTTCCGTGAACCTCTTTACATCTCCTTCAACCTCTCACACCACAACGCATGACGCACAATGCAAAGCAGCTGTACTTCCGAAAGAAAATGTACAGAAGTAAGTGAAGAAAAGATATATCCCTCACCGAGAGTTGGCAAATTGTGCACTGCATTGTAATGGCGTTGGCCATCAAGCTTCAGAGCCTACTGGGAAACAAAAAGATTGTTTATGAGGCAAAACAAGATGATGTGCCAAATCTAATTGGTGTATCGTACGAATGTTCAGACACACCGAATATTTCTAGAGTGTGCGTCTTCTTGTTTATAAAGTTGTGATTTCATAGATTCCTTGACACTACTAAGTATACTAAGCCCTGTGAAATCTTATACCAGCAGTATCTCTGATCCATACCAACGTCAGAATTAGTAATACACTCTCACGTGTAAATTGTGACACAGGAACAAAACAAATGCAAAATACAACATCCAAATCATACATGTGTAACGATCACGCCGTCTTGTGGAAAATGCACTCTCATGTACGCACACAATTTGATTGTTTACAGACACATACACAAAAATGTACATAGAATGTGTGTGGAACTAGGCCTTAGAAACAATAAGAGTAGTCAATCAAATCGTCTGCTCGGCATGACAGGTTTTACCTCAAACGCTGTGCTCACAATCACTATCTCCCAAGACATAAATGCACAAAAAAAAATCTGTGTTTGGGGCCCATCCATTGGATAATACAACATTCCAGGCCCTCAATTTCTTGTTATGTTGACTGTTTAAAATGTGTTTTATTACCCTTTTTTATAACAGCATAAAAGCTGTTAATTTTTACAAAGCTTTCTGTGGCTTTTGACATCACCAGGTGCTATACTGTACTATAATGCTGCTTGTTCTCACCATGTTTCCCTCCTCATCACTATATCTCTGTATATATGGCTTGTGCTATACCTATTCAACCAAACATGCAGCTGAATCATGTTTTCCAGCTCAGGTTAAACCAATGAACTGCTGCCGTTGCAGTAAATTTGTAAATAATCTCTCACACTGCCAACCTTTGAGCGACTGTGATATTCGGCTTAAGGTGCGGTCACATTTACCGTTGTTTGGTGAATTTTTGCGGCTGATAACCAGTTATTTCAATAGGAATCCATGCAATTAGGAATTTTGCACAGCGAAAGATTTCCCTACTCAGATTTCGGGTTCAAGATGTTCACTCAAATTCACAGCATTGACCAACAGAAAGCTGCTTGGTTTTAAAGTGACTTCTGTGGCTTTGTTTACACCTGGTATTAAGATGCGTTTTGGTAATTAATCCTTATTAAAGATACAAAAGTTATTCAGTCGAGCAGTGAGTGATTTTTTTCTTTTTCTTTGTCCTTTGTTTGATTAACATTAAAAACACAGACAGCAGCTGGAATGCTAGGCTGCTCTCACTTTAAGAGCGAATTTGTGTATCTAATATACTGATACTGTACACACATGCGTTTACTTTCTCAACTGTGTACGTTCACTTAAGACATAACCGACTATGTTTACAAGGATACTCTTTGTTTTTTTGTTCCTTGTGCTTGAAATTGTCAAGGCTTAAACATTCGTGATGATGCAGCGTTGGCCCGTCAAATGTCCTGAGCATCGTTCCCATTTGTTTGTTCATGCATTGTTAGAATTCATAAAAATGTTATGGGCCAAATGGAGAGTGACACCGTTTCATATACTCCCCAACACCGATTTTTACTCACGTAGTGCTTGGCGAGTGTTAATTTTAGTCCCTGATAGCCGGTCTTTTGTGGCTGTTCGAACACATTCAACAACATGAGTGTTTACACTACGAAATCAATCCGGTCAAATGCGTTTTCAACTACATCTGGAAGTGGTTGAAAGTGGACAAACTCAAAACGTTTTAGACCCCATTTGCACCTGTATTTAGTTTCGTCCAATTGTGATCGGATTGCCTGTGTGAGCTGTGTTTCATACATCACTACACTAATGACAGTAGACAATAAACCTTGTTTTGCCCGCAAAATTTCGTGACCGCACCTTTAGCGTTGTGATGGGAATATCGCTGTATCAATCCAATATGAATGCAAAAGCGACATTACAAGTGGGTCAGTGGGTTGTTGGGCGAAGCACTAAAACTAATGGAGCCTTAATATAATTGTGCTGAAAACACTGTATTATTATAAAATGCTCATTTCAAAAAGGGTTAAAACTTTAGCCTGACCAAACGCTTTCATACAAACAGTAGACCGAATGGATTGAATATATAAACAAGCACAGTATTGGAAGGATGCACTGGGGAAGTGGAGTTTGACCTTGCTTCTCATTGAAAATGGAGGAATTGCAAACTGCTTACTTGGCTTGAGGCTCCGCTCATGTCTCCTGGGCTTCTTAATTCAGTCGCAACAATCAATCCCACGATGCCCTGTCAGGCTGTCTTTTGCGCTGATGGAGCACCCAGCTCAGTAGACGGCTTTGATAATAGCTGGCTCAGACTGCAGATCAGATTAAGGCTTGATTGCTGTTGAAAGACCAGTAAGAGAATAGCGACAACTCACTTCAAGTGTTGAGAGGTGGGCTGGACTGTTGGTAGCCTCAATGAGTTGTAAGTTATGTTTGAAAATTATGATGGTGTATGGAGCAACAGGTCCCTAATATAACAACACTATATCAGAGGTAGCAAGAACTGAAGAAAATGTCAAGTGTGGTTTATCTTTGTGTTTATTTTTGACCAAGAGAGAACTGTACGCGTGAAGAAATATGTTGGGGAATATGTGTATGTATATGTGTTTGTGTCGTATCTGGCCTGTTGCCAGCAGTCATGTTCCTGTCTAGCTAGAAAGAATGTGCCACAGGAGCCACAGGCTTTGGTTTATATACTAAATATATATGTTATATCCAAAACCAATACATAATGCACCATTGTTGTTCTTCATGCCAAACTGCATGATTTTTTTCATCATTCATATGTTTTTTTTTCTTCTTCATTTTATCATTTATGTATAATTTTTCCACTGTGGCTCTGATTATCTTAGATTTGCTTGTGCTGGTTACACAAATTTTGCATTTAAATTTAAACACATTTGATAAACATAAGCGCTACTGGCATTTTAATTCATAATTAAATAATATGATAAAATTGTACATTTGTGTATGTCTTGTGTCAAATGTCCTTCATCTTAGGCATCATGGCAATTTCTAAACTAAATGGATATAATATACTCAAATACCATTTTAGTGTGAATATACAACATATCAGATCTGTTGCACACAAAAGTCAATTGCGTAAATAGTAAACTGATGCATGAATCTAGTTTTATTTTTTATTTATATTATTATGATTTTGCTTTGAAAGTATTCATTCATATTTAAGCTTGAATTTAATTAGGAAAAATTATAATATAGCTCTGTGAGCTCACTTTTATGCATGTGTGCTTTGTGTTTTGACACACAGGCTTGTTTAAAGCATTAATTAATCAATTAACTATCTCACCCAAAGAAATTTACAATTTCTTGCTCTCTATAGTGGTTTTAATTAGGCTTTAGTTTCGTTTAGACCATTGACTTTAAAAACAGCCTGAAGTCTTTGGGAGTCTTCCATAACAAATCTGTCAAGCTTTTCTTCAAAGATTTGTCTCACATGGATTAACAGAGCTTCCAATGAGATTGACATGTTTTATTTATTTATTTTTATTCCTGTTTTGTCACAATCATCATATATGTCATTTAATTAAGTTTACACTCAGTAAATATCATATCTGCTTAATCGAACAGATGTGATTAGAAAACTGTTATTTTGGTATCATTGAGGTACTATTATAGTTTGTAGTAATATTTACATTAGTTTTTATTTTAATATAATTTTTTGTTATCTTGTTCATGATTTTTTTTATTAGTTTGTCTTTTTAATGCCTATATAGTTATATATATATATATATATATATATATATACACACACACACACACACACACACACAGGTGCTGGTCATACAATTAGAATATCATGAAAAAGTTGATTTCACTAATTCCATTCAAAAAGTGAAACTTGTATATTATAGTCATTCATTACACACAGACTGATATATTTCAAATGTTTATTTCTTTTAATTTTGATGATTATAACTGACAACTAAGGAAAATCCCAAATTCAGTATCTCAGAAAATTAGAATATTACTTAAGACCAATACAAAGAAAGGATTTTTAGAAATCTTGACCAACTGAAAAGTATGAACATTTTCTATGGGGTTAAGGTCAGGCGAGTGTAGTGTCTGTTCAAAATTGGATCTGCCCGTCAAGTTAGAATCTTCAGAATGCTTTTAGCCTCCTGAACTGTGCATGTAAATCACGAATCGGCTCCGGCAAGTCCGGGACCAATTGCCCCATTGGCACCTTTGTTACCCCAGTAAAGAAAAACAGAACACATTCTCACCAGCCCCAGAGACTTCAAAGAGTCACCCTGGTGGGACTAAAGGACATATGGTCACAGACACTGGCCACAACCCCAATACACACACACATACAGACACTCACAAACACGCATGGAGATTGTGAATGTACATTTATCCTCCAAATATGACTGTGCCAATATGTACCCGTCGCTGTATTTAAAGGTGCATGTATTTATCCCTAGTATATAAGCTTAGCTACGACTGTAGTTGTATTAGTTTTCTTCTAAACGATAAAACTCAAGTATAAACTGTATCTCACCTTTTATGTCTTTGCCATCTGACAAGTTTGGTCTCATTGTAAAGCTTTCGTTATGCTCTAATTGAAAATGTATGTCACATGACTGTAAAATGCATTCTTCTATTTTTAATGGTACTTTGAAGAAAATGTACTCAGATCGGACACTTCGTAAACCATGCAAATTAGGTCATAAATGGAGACAAAGAAAGAGTTTGCCCGCCAAAATCGCACCCTCATCATTGGCTGATGTATCCCAGGAGGCGTTCTGGCCTGTTGTCCTTAAAACACAACGACACGCATCTCTCATTGTCTCTCGATTGTCTCTCGCCATTTAACACACGTCTCTCCCGGACGTCTCGGCGACCGCGCTTCCATCACGCGCCCCCTCTCTTCGGGACGACCATCTTTTGGCAACAAGTTTCTTTGTCAAACCCTCTTCATCCGTCGCCCTAAGTCTTCACTCTTCATCGCCTAGGAGACGGACTCTTTTTCTTTCTTTCCGGTTATCTTACTCTTAAGTTAAACCCTTGTTTGAAAATCCCGCCGAAGAACACCTTCTCGGAAAAGGACCAATCGCTTCAGCCGCACGCACCGAAACTCCTGCAGAAACACGAAACGACCACAGCACCTGAACCTATGCAAGTATAGAACCATTCTTTCCAAAGCGTTTTAAGCTCGATGTGTAAGCTGAGTTTCCTTGCTGGCTCTCAAAGGTTTTAACTGTTAGTAAGTTGCCATTCCTTTGATCACCTCTGTTTTCTTGACTTTACTTTCGTTTTCTATATATGTGTATTGTTTGTGTATGTCTAGTAGTATAGTCTCTGTATCCGTAGTTTCATATATTAAATACATTATATTCATGCTCGATTGTTTTTTTGCTCATGCAACAAACCCAGGTCACTTTAACGTTTCGATCCAGTATCCTTGCTTTACGCATTGATGCTAGAATAGGAAGTCTTTCTCGTGGCCAGAGAAAAACCTTCCTTTTATAATCGGCTATGAGGAGCTAACGGTTTGCTGGACAAACTAATAGTTTCTCTAAATTATTATCAAACCAGAACTAATCATATATGTGATTGATTATAATTCGTTGTAATTAATTCACAATATATGTATAATTCCCTCTCGGGTCGGTATATGTATTATAATTAATCATAAAGCTTTATGATTTATTATATTCATATATTTCACCCATAAATTAATTAAATACCTGTACAGATTCGCTACAGATTATTTGGTGGAGAATGCGGGCAACGTTTTAAACTTGGTTTTGTGTATGAGCAACCTAGAATAATTTTGTGTGATTTAATGTGTATATGCGCGCCTTATTGAGTGAGCCGACAACGCGTCCCTCATTCTGAAAAAACGTTAACAAGCTATTTGTGCCTAAAAACACTGTAGTCAATTGTTGACCGTAAAGTAAACTGCAGTCCAATTAATATTTCAAACTCGTATCTGCAAAAGGCGACAATCTTTTTGCAATATACAGTTAATATTAATTTCCGCTTGAATAAACGAATTGAATCGTATTCAGCGTAGTTTTTTGAAAAGGAGCTGTGACGAGTTTCTCACAGACTCTTTCTGAAGGCCTCATAATTGTAGCGCTATTAAATTTGAATTACTGTGTCGTCCAATAATTCAAAATAGCGTCTCGCTCCCTGGGTAACGTCATTGGCATAGCTAACCAATCACGTTACCTCTTGCAAATCTAATCTGAAAACAGTTTATCTGAAATCCGATTGATGTGTAAAAATTGGGAGCCAGCCACGACCTGATCCAGCGTGACTCGTAACAGCAGCGAAGAAATCCTGCAAAGTTACATATTCGTGTGCACTAAGTTTGCACAAACAGGGGTCCACTAATCCCCAAAATTGTGTACCCGTATTAAAGGGGCATATTAGTGTCCAGTAACCTGGCACCAAAGAATCCGCCGAGATTCCAAAGTTGTGTACCCGTGGTTAAAAGTTGTATATTAGTGTCCAGTAACCTGGCACCAAAGAATCCGCCGAGATTCTAAAGTTTGTAACCGTGATAGTGCAGTTAAATCAGCCGTAAGGGAATCAGAACCCCACAGACGCGCTAATTTAAAATATCACGAATTAAAGTAGGTGGATGCAGTACCTCTGACCAGACGCCAGAAGGCAATCTGTTCAGGTGTGCGGCACCCCTCCCTACTTCATTGTTGTGTGGACTCACTAACGCCATCGTGTGGACGTTCTGGGTTAACTCTGCTCTCCATACGTTGAGCTGAAGTGTTTCCAAATTCCTTTTGGCTACTTTAATCTAGCTTGCCGCTATAAATGTTTGTTGATGGTTATGCTTTTCAATCGTGTTTGGAATGTGGTTTACCGATTTAAATTTGATTTAAATACGTTTAAATTTTTAATTTAAATTAAGTTTCCCTTCCAACAAGAGAATTCACTTTCTGAAAGTGCTCCCCCTGGTGGACACTCCCAGATAAGTTAGTTCCCATCTCTGAGTATTTGTCCCCTTTCCTGCTTTTCCTGTGTTCACAGATTTTCTCTGCTCTGTTATTTTATTATTCTACTTGATTTTCTTTCATTATACTCTCTTTCTCTCTTGAGTTTTTACTTTGGAAATTCCTTTCTTGTTATTACTTACTTTTTATTTTTATCCACTCTTAGGTCTGTGTCCTGTTTGTGATTTGCTGGTAACAGCATTCTCACATCCAAGTTTCCCTTATTTTATACACTTATTTTTAAATTTAATTAAACAACATTTAATTGAGATTTAAAATTAAGTAGTGTCAATCAGTTGGCATTTTGCTCAAGAAGCAATTCCCTTTAGGGAATTCTCCAATAGGGAAGACCTTCTCCTTTCTTTTTCCCATTCTGTTATTCTACGCACTTATTTAAATTCAATTGAACAGAGTTTAATTCAAATTTGAATCAAGTGCCTCTGAATTGTTGTGTTTTACTTTGCCTTACCTTATTTTTCTTTTCTGCTTTTAGCTAATTCATTCTGACTGTCATTTTAGACCCCTATTCTTTTGTCCTACACACTTGATTATTTAAATTCAGTTTAAACAAGATTTAAATTAAGATTTAAATTTACAATTAAGCTGTGTTTGCGTGACCACTTGTGTATTTGCAAATAGGGCCCTCTAGCGACCGGTGGTGAGTTGACGGTTGTTCCAGTGAGTTCCAGTGAGCGGAGTAAACTAGCCTGGCGGATCTCTCACTGGCTGTGGGTGAACCTCGGTCACTTCTGACCTCGTATCGCGGGCAACACGCAGGGACATCAGCAGGTTGGGTGTGTCAGGTGCAAGGAGGCAACGAGTCCAGGTTGGCAACAAAGGCAATTTTGTTTAATTTCCCTGTTCTGCACGACAGAACCGCCCTTTGAGTAACTGCCTGCGGGGTCAGACTCTGGGGTTGGGAAAAATACAATTTTGGCCGCCAATCTGGCCGTTGGCGCAAACACCTTGCCCAAACACGCAATTGTGCTGAAAGTCCCTGTTTGAGAGGTTGCATCGCAGTGCAAAGGTACAGGGTGCCGAGGAACACGGCAGCCAAGTGTTGGAACGTCTAGGAGAGGTTGCCCCCGCCACTGAGTTCTTGTCTGAGCAATCACAAATCACCCCAGGCCGAGATTAAGGACATACAGTCCATTCGCTCAGTGAAAGCCACAGAATATTTGATATTCTCCAATCAGAAGTGTTGGCAAAACCCCTTTTGCTCTTAAGCCATACCATCCTTCTAGGTTTTATGACGCGACAGCGCCCTCCTCAGGCCCCGTCATAAACCCTTACTGTGGTAATAAGCTGAAGTTTCACTTCTCCCCTCTAGCCCTTCTTGTGGTATTTTATTGCTATTCTTTTTTCATTCCTTCCTATTTGTTTACTGTTCTATTTCTCATAAATTGCAGCCATCCTGTTCTGTTCTGTTTTTCTACTGTTTGTCTCTTTTATTTCACGTAAAGGCAGAGCCTGTGAGAGCCATCACGGAAGCTGAATAATAGATAGACGGCCGAGCAGCCAAAGTCATTAGTAGACTCGTAGAGCCTCCACCTGTCAAGATCTTTATTTAAATCCAGCACTCGCCGACACAAATTAACCCACGTGGTCGTTCCTGGCCATCGACAATAAGTGTCTGGCCTATATTCCACTAACTGTCTGCACCAGTTAACTGGAATCACACACAAAGTTTAGCTAATTACGTATTACGTAACGCGCTAGTCCTGCGCGAGCTTGCATTGGTTCTTTTGTGCTGTCTTTCTCTCGTCAACAGTAAAGCCACTATGTCGCGAGCATCCAGCCCTGACACCCACTGGGATCATCTCGAGACCTGGTTGGGCGTCATGACCAACGCATTCCTGCCCAACGCCGCCGGTGACCTCCAGCACCTGAGCCGTGAGCAGTTGGACGGGGACCTAAATCGACTAATGGCCCACGATCCGACGCAGAGCTACAACCACAAAGAATGGGCCAAGCTCATTGGCGGACTTGCCCACAACCTCATTGCCCAAGTGAGGCTTAGCGAAAGGAGCAACGCTCTCCTGGAGCAGGAAGCAGCGGCGCTCAAGCTTCAGGCCGGGGAGGCCAGAAGAAATCAGGCCCAGACTCAACATCACCTCGATCAGCTACTCCTCGAGACCCAGGACCAGCGTGGGACAGCGGATGAATCCGACCCCGAGCTGCAAGAGGAGGTAGAGAGACTCCAAAAAGCCCTTGCAGAGCTCCACTTGGAGGCGGAGCGTAAAGAGCAGTTGGAAAAGGAATCCAGGGAGGAACTAACTGGAAAACTCCAACAAGAGGAAACTCTCCTAGCAAGAGCAGAGATCGAACTGAAAGAAAGGGACGCTAAGGCCCGGGCCTGCGAAAATCATCTTAAACAGGCCCGAAGTGAGATCCTTGCTTTGAAACAGCAAAGAGACTATTTAAGAGATGAATTGGACACTGTTCACAGAGAACTGAAACATTCTTATAAACTGCAAGGTGACTTGGGAGGGGAAGCACACTTCACAGAGTTTCTCCTGGCCAGTAGGCCCAGTCAACAATCCCTAGTTCAAAAGGGGGTTGAAAGTCCACTGCCCAAGATGCCACCCGCGAGCGGCCAAGAACCTTTTTCAACAGTAAAAGGTTGGGAGCCTCTCCAGAAAACCCGTGCCACTAGCCACGGCATGGCTCCCAAAGATCTGGACAAGCTAGCAAAGAATATCCCCACTTTCACCCCAAACCCAGCAGGGGGCGTTGACGTACACGCGTATTTGCAGGACATTGACTTTCTGCTGCAAAATGTGGCCAACGTGAATGCATGGGACAGGTTGTACCTACTCCGAATCACGTCTAGCCGTGATGTGCGCAGTTTTCTAGATCGGCAGCCAGAAGCTGTCAAATCAGACTACCAGCAGCTGCGACAGGCTCTGATCAGAGAGTTTTCTGACCCTGAATCGGACCAAGGGCTCCTCGCAGCCATGGACCTTAAACAGGGCCGACTGGAAACCCCACAAGCGTACTACAACAGAATACGAAGGGCCTACTTCGGAGCACGTAATGAGCCAGGAATGGAGGAAGATTTCAACTTTAAGACTTTGTTTCTCCGAAATCTGCATCCTGCGGTGACTCATCATCTGGGAGTCTTGGCCTGCCCACGGAGTATGTCTACTCAACAGCTGCGAGATTTAGCCCACAAGGCTTATTCTAAGCAAAAGGCTGCATCTGAAAAGACTGTTAAAAATCCAACCATTTACCCGGTCTCTGATCACTGTCCAGAACTGGCCCTAGAGGGCGCACACACGCACCACAGTGACAGACCGTTTCACAGAGAGTCAAGACAGTTCCCGGCCAACAGAGGGCAGCCTCACTACGAGGGTGTCCGTCCCAAGCACCAGACTGGGCGTTCTGAAAGAGTCTGGGACAAGTCCCGGTTACCCAGCAACCCAAAGGGCAGTGCCACCTGGGAGGCCAGCCGGCGACCCAGAAATGGCAGATCTTCATCGGCCAGAACTTCAAGCCCCGACCGCCAAAGACAGAATGCCTCTCGACGTGCACCGAACAAGCCCAAGTCCGAGCGTTCACAGGAGCAGAACAGTGCAGCTATGTCTGAGTCTGCAGAGATCCTGAAGGCCCTAAAAGAGCTGATTCAGGAAAAGCACCGCAAGGAAGACCAGAAAGACAAGCCAGACTCCTTATGACTAGGACGGAAACCTACCCTCAACGTCTGCCCTGACAAACCCCCGACAGAACCTCACACACAAATCACTGCCGACCAGCCACTAACCACAGAATCGGTTAGCGCATCACTGAGTGACCGCGTCACCCAGCCACCTCAACTGACAACTGCACATCCAGAGCCAACCAACCCACGTCATCACACCGACGACCAAGACTCCAAGTTACCAGAAAGTGCTGTTCTGGTTGTCTGCCTCCCTAACGAACCACATGACACCAGCCCCACTTGCTTACCGGTCAGCACCCAAGCCCCGGTACCAAGACTCCTGGGGAACCTTATCGAAAAGGGGGTGGCCCGAAAGCTGTACATAGCCATCACTGTGGAAAATGATGTGAGAATTGAAGCCCTCGTAGACACCGGAGCAGATCTCACTTTGATGTCAACTAACCTCTTTGAAATACTCAGAGATAAAGCCAAGAGACAAAATCGAACTCTCAAACCACAAAGATGTGAGCTAAATGTGCAGTCGTACAGCCAAAATGAGGTCCAACTTGAACAAATAGCTCCCATTCATCTAACCATTGGGCCAATGAGCTTGGTACACCCCGTATACATTTCACCAATGGACACGTTTCCCTTGCTCATTGGCAAAGACTTGCTAGATCGCTTTGAGCCCTTATTGGACTTCAGACAGCTGAAAATTTGGGCTCAAGTACGAGAACCGTTGCCCTTCCAGTCACCCAGGTCACCTGAGCCAGACTGTCAGGTCAAAGAGGTCACGGGAAATCTTGCAGCTAGCCGCGGGAACCCCGTCTCAGGGCAAAGTTCAAGTTCGCCACTCTGCACCCTGCAACTCCCCACAGACTCTGACTCCTTCTGCCCCAAGGTCATAGCAGACCTGCAGCTGAATGGTTTAACAACGACAGACGTTGTTCTCGCACTGTGGGCAGACAACTCAGCGATCAGCCACACCCTGTTCGAGGCTCTCACTGAAAACACACCGGACCTCCCATTTGCCAACAAGCGCACACGTTTCCCTTTAGACTGTCGCCTGTCAACCATGACAACAGCCAAGGGCATCTGCGCTCTGAACTTGAAATGGAACGGCCGCCTTCTAACCCATTACTTCCTGGTCCTTCGGGACCTAACGCATGACGTCCACATTGGAGCAGACCTCCTGATCCGCCTCAAAGCTCATGTGGACATTATTAATGGGGTAGTGTGGGCTCCAATGACTTTACAGTCCCCTGTTGTTCCCGTCAACACTGAAAACCTCATGTCTGGCCAGACCATTCCAGAGGTCTGCTTCCTGGTCAACGAACAGGAAGTTGTAGTACCCGCTTACACCAAAGGGGTCGCTGTTCGGCTCAACATGAGACGTGGTCAAACCCTAAACAACAAGCTGGCTTTCTTCCAACTTTCACCCGAAGGCGTGGAACTTGGACTCACTCTGGAAGCCACCCCCCTCACTGAAGTATCATCCCGTGTAGTCCATATTTTATTCAACAACTGCACGGCTACCGACCTCAGAATTCCCAAGGCCTACCGGCTTGGATGGCTAGTGAGTCATGACTTCCATGATTTTGAACTCATGTTACCAGTCATTGGGTCAATACCAGCTGCAATGATCCCAGAAGGGAGCTCAGACAACACAGTGTTCACAGCACCCTTCAAGACCATCTCCATCACTTCCGTCATGCCGGTACCCACAGAACAGGTGTGCAGAACGGAGCTGATGGAGGACCAACACCTTGCGGTATACACAGTCTCTAACCAGCCTGCCTGTGATACGCATGAAAGCATTGCACCTCTGACAGCCAACTTGACAGATGACACCACAACGGAGGAGCCATTCCCAGGGTTTGAGTCTCAAGTCCAACAAATTCTGAAAGATGCAGATGCCCTACAGAATGATGCAGACCGTCAAAAACTCAGACAGGTCTTGTACAAATTCAAAGCGTCATTTGCAAAAGACTCTTTAGACTGTGGCCTCACTAACCTTCACACGGTGCGCATTCCAACACACCCAAGTGCTCCTCCCACCTTCGTCAGACAGTACAAAATTCCCCTCGCCTCACATGAACCAGTGCAGGAGATTATTCGTTCCATGGAAGAAAAAGGTGTCATCCGCCCATGCAACAGCACCTACTCAGCCCCCATCTGGCCCGTTCTCAAACCAAATGGCAAGTGGCGACCCACCATTGACTACAGGAAATTGAACCAGCAAGTGCCACTGTCACGATGGCCCATGACACAGCTGGAGCAGGAACTACCCAGAATTAGAGGAGCCACTATCTTCTCTACGCTTGATGTGGCCTCAGGATTCTGGACTATACCTGTACATCCAGATGATCAACACAAGCTGGCTTTCACCTTCGGCAACCGACAGTACACTTTCACACGGTGCCCATTCGGCTATGCCAACTCACCAGCTGAATTCAACATCTTCCTGAACAAAGCATGTCCGGATGCAAGAATGAGAGGGAACCTTATCTACGTAGATGATGTTCTCATGAAAAGCACAACTGTGGCTGACCACCTGATAGAAATAGACCATGTTCTGAACCAGCTAGCCACTGCCGGTGCCAAGATTGCCCTCCACAAAGGACAATGGTGCCGGACCAAGGTCGATTACGTGGGTCTACTCATCGGTTCCCAGGGCATTGAACCGCAGTCCAGCCGCATCCAAGCTATTCAAAACATCAAGCCTCCCACTAATGTCTCAGGGCTACGCAGTTTTCTAGGTGTGTGCAACTACTCACGGCAGTTCATAGAGAACTACTCAGACATTGCAAGACCTTTAACTGCTCTGCTGAAAAAGGACTGCCCATTTGTTTGGACAGCAACCCAAACAAATGCCATGAACGAACTGAAACGACATTTGTGTACAGCTCCATGTCTGGCTTACCCGGATCCACAGAAGGAGTTCTACTTGGAAGCTGGATTCTCCAAGGACTGCCTGAGTGCTGGCCTTTACCAACGCTATGACCAAGACAAAAGAGTTGTAGCATATGCCAGCAAGACACTGCTGTCACCAGAGTGTAAATACTCAGACTGTGAAAAGGCTTTGCTCTGTACTGTATGGGCCATCCAAAGATTCTCCAACTACATCGGAGCGCAAAAGGTTATCATAGAGACCTGCCACCAACCTGTCACCTTCCTCAACAGCCAACGCATCCGAGATGGCGTAGTCACCAACTCACGCATCGCCACGTGGCTGATGGCCCTCCAGGGGCGCAACGTTGAGGCACGATATGCCCAAAACCACAAGTCTGCACTGGGTGACGGCTTGGCTGCTTGCCAAAACTGCTCCGATGACGCACCAGCTTCGACACTGGAGGTAGAAGTACCCCAACAACAACAACCAACCTGTCACAAGTACTTCGAAGAGAATGCGTGCCAAGGTATGCTCACTGCCTACGTCGATGGATGTTCCTACAACCATGAGGGCATCCTAAAGGCAGGTGCAGGGGTGTTATGGTTAAACGACCAACCCTGCCCACCACAATACTTCAGGTTGGGTCCCCAGTCATCGCAGTATGCTGAAATAGCAGCTATTCTCATAACCCTCCAAATCGCATCGACCCATAACATCAAAGAACTCCTCATTTGCACAGACTCAAACTACGCCAGACTCAGTTTCACATGCCACCTTCCGGGCTGGAAACAGAATGGCTTCAAAACCGCAAACAACAAGCCGGTCAAACACCAACACCTTTTCCAAGCATGTGATGACATCACTCAAACACACGACATGATTGTTTACTGGAAAAAGGTAAAAGGACACTCGAAGCAACCAGGCCTTGACAAAGACTTAAATGACCAAACTGATGCCCTTGCCAAGACTGGCGCACTACATGGTAATCTATGGTCACCCCCAGCCCAATCACCCACCCTTGGTGTGGCAGCAATAACCCGCAGCCAACGAACTGGTCCGACAACGGTCCCCACCTCACAGCCACTTTCACTGGCTCCACAAATTTCCAACAATGACATAGCTGACCTCCAAGCCTCCGATCCCTCCATACAAGCTATAAAAAACCACCTCTCAGACCCCTCCAACCACCCGATCACGCAATCTGACTACACAGCCTATCCCGGCCTCAAACGACTACATGACGTCAAACACATGCTGCGTGTGAAGCAAAACATTCTATGGTATGCCCCTGATGACATCACTGCACCAAGGCTTGTAGTGCCACAGAGCCAAAAGGGGGTCATGCTAATGTACGCCCACGACGCACCATGTGCTGGACACCATGGCGCCAGAGCCACTTACGAGACACTGAAACAAGTGGCATACTGGCCCGGCATGCAGCAAGATGTGGCAGAGTATGTCAGAGGGTGTTTGGTTTGCTGTCAGTTCCAACCGGCAAACCCAAATCACAGAGCTCCACTGCAACGCAGAGGTGTCACATTTCCTTGGTCGGACCTCCAGATAGACTGGGTGGGACCCCTGACCAGATCGACAAGAGGTAACAGGTACTTCCTCACGGTCGTGTGCCAATTTACCAAGTGGGTAGAATGTCTCCCAGCGCCTAACGACACAGCCCAGACCACGGCATACCTCCTGATAAACCACATTTTCACCAGGTTTGGACTTCCACTGAGAGTCAACTCTGACAGAGGTACTCATTTTACGGCCGAGATCATGCAACAGATTTGGAGACTTCTGGGTATACAAGCCCAATTGCACATCAGCCATCATCCGATCTCCTCAGGCCAAGTGGAACGGTCCAATCAGACTGTGATTAGCATGCTGAGGAAGTATGTGTCGGCCAACCAGAAAGACTGGGACGTGAAACTCCCTCTGGTGCTCATGGCCATCAGAGCCACTCCGCAGGAGTCAACTCGGGTGTCTCCCTTTGAACTAATGACTGGGCGACAGATGACTCTGCCGCTGCACCTGCTGTATCAACCTGGAGACTCCAGCCTGGTCACCGCCTACACCACTCACCAGTACCTCGACGAGCTACACCGACACCTAAGAACAGCGTTTGCTTTTGCCCAACAACAACTTCAAAAAAGCGCAGAGGGCCAGAAAGCATATTATGATCGCAAGGCGTCACACCAGGAACTGGATGTAGGTGACAGGGTCTGGTACTACCATTTCGCCCAGCCACCCAAGACAGCCTCCAAGCGGCTGTCAAAGAAACTTCTTCCCCACTGGACGGGACCTCACGAGATTGTGGACAAACTCTCCCCGGTGGCGTACCGAATCAAATTAAGCCGGGGACAGAAAGAACCAAGTTTCAAATGGGTCCACCGTAACCAAATTAAGAGACATGTGGCTGCTGACAGAGAAAGGCGGGGAGGGGCCAATGCAAGCTAAACTCAGTTGCAATCCTCAGAGCGAACAGATTGTCCTCACCAACCAAGGACATCCCTCGCTGACCAACTGTGTCTCTCTCTCTCTCTCCCCCCCCTCTCTATCTCTCTCTCTCCCACTTTTCTGTACCAGGATGCTGCTGTGGATCACACTCTTGTGCCTCCTGCCAACCGGAGGACAGCCGCAGTCAGACATCACATCCCCAGGCCCAGCATCAGGCATTGTACTGAGGGAACAACCTGGACTTCTGATCACCAACTGCCGGACCTACACTCAGAAAGTGTACGTGCGGCTTGATCCCCGCAATGTCTACAGAGCCCACTACCCCAGCAGAATTGCACAATACAGCTGGGCAGGTGCCCGATGGACGGAGGACTCCCTCACTCATGCAGAGGCCGATATCAAGCACATGCTCACCCAGCTGGAGAAAATGACTGTCACACAAGCTGAGTTAAGTGGACATAACCGACGCACTAAACGGTTTTTGGGAGCTTTGCTCGGAGCCGCCGCTGCCGTCGGGACCCTGTTTAACCTCGGCGTGTCTAGTGTCAATGCAGTGAGCCTAGCCACCGTAAGACGGCATGTGGCTGAGATTCAGACCGAGATTCCACAGCTGAGAGACCAACTCGCAACGCAGAGTCAGACCCTACAAACCATCGGCAAAACCCTGAAAGGCACTGTGGTGGTTCTCAATACCCACAGTGTCATGCTGAACCAAACGGTGAACTCAATGAAGCAACTGTTCACCGTCTTCCAAAATGACTTTGCCCAAACTCAGCTGGTCACCGCTCTGATGTCAGACATGCTGCGGGAAGTGAGCTCCTCCATGGACAGCTTGGCCATGGGTAGGATTCCCCCGTACCTTGTGCCCCTGAGCCTCGTCCAAACCGTGCTGGCCTCTGCCACCATCAGACCCACAGACCCTTTTCAAACCCACCTCGCCTACTCTCTGGGTAGTGCCATCCTACTGCACGTCGACCCCGAACAGAGTGAGGTGGCCTTTCTCCTAAATCTACCCATCATTGAATCAGATAACATTTACCGACTCAAAGACATCGTCAATGTCGGGTTTTGGCAAGGTAACACCCATATCAAGATACACACGCCCGATGTGGTAGCCTATCACGACAGCAACCCACAGCTGTACCTGGCTCCCAATTTGCGCATGTGTACTCTGACCAAAGACATTCACTACCTCTGCCCTAGCAAGCCTTTCCTCAGAGACAATACTGAAGGAATCTGCGGGTTGCAGCCCATGATCAGCGACTCACGCTGCCCTGCCGAGGCCAAGCCTCGCACCCAAGTCATCGGAACCCGAGCAGAGATTGTGGGCCATCGATGGCTCGTCAACACCCCCACTCGCACGGCCACCTTGACCTACGATCAGCATGACACTGCCACTCGCGTCAGCTTGCCCAACCAAAGTATGTGGATTCAGGTACCCCCAGGTGCCATCCTCCACCTCGATAACCTGGCATTGTACCATCTCCCAAGCGAAGAGTACCAGTCAGAACTGGAAATCCCAGCCTTTTTCAAGAATCACAACCTCACCTTAGATCCAGAACTGGAACTGAGGATTGAGAAAGGGGGATCCCAGCTAATCGACATTACTCCTATCGATACAGCCCTCCAAGCACTGTCCCGACTGCCCATCCTGACCGGCTCACCTATAGCCCAGGCTTGGACTGCTGCCGACACGGCCCTTTGCTTCTCCCTGGCAATCGGGTACGCACTGACACTGGGCCTGGCCTTCATCCTGTTCAAGAGGCTCAAAGGGATGCGAGAATCCATGGACAAGTGCCTGCCTGCCCTTCCGCGAGGTTTCAAGAGAAAACCAAGGAGAGGAGGTACCAAGACGGAGAATATGCCAAACCTCATCGAGATGGACCCCTGTTCCGAGGAACCAAAGGCTGAAAATGAGTAGGAACCATCTGCTGCTTGACCATCATGATCCATTTGCCATCCGACTCTTGCTACCGTCCAACGAGGTCCACACGGGAACTTCGTCGGCCGAAAGGGGGACTGTAGTGTCTGTTCAAAATTGGATCTGCCCGTCAAGTTAGAATCTTCAGAATGCTTTTAGCCTCCTGAACTGTGCATGTAAATCACGAATCGGCTCCGGCAAGTCCGGGACCAATTGCCCCATTGGCACCTTTGTTACCCCAGTAAAGAAAAACAGAACACATTCTCACCAGCCCCAGAGACTTCAAAGAGTCACCCTGGTGGGACTAAAGGACATATGGTCACAGACACTGGCCACAACCCCAATACACACACACATACAGACACTCACAAACACGCATGGAGATTGTGAATGTACATTTATCCTCCAAATATGACTGTGCCAATATGTACCCGTCGCTGTATTTAAAGGTGCATGTATTTATCCCTAGTATATAAGCTTAGCTACGACTGTAGTTGTATTAGTTTTCTTCTAAACGATAAAACTCAAGTATAAACTGTATCTCACCTTTTATGTCTTTGCCATCTGACAAGTTTGGTCTCATTGTAAAGCTTTCGTTATGCTCTAATTGAAAATGTATGTCACATGACTGTAAAATGCATTCTTCTATTTTTAATGGTACTTTGAAGAAAATGTACTCAGATCGGACACTTCGTAAACCATGCAAATTAGGTCATAAATGGAGACAAAGAAAGAGTTTGCCCGCCAAAATCGCACCCTCATCATTGGCTGATGTATCCCAGGAGGCGTTCTGGCCTGTTGTCCTTAAAACACAACGACACGCATCTCTCATTGTCTCTCGATTGTCTCTCGCCATTTAACACACGTCTCTCCCGGACGTCTCGGCGACCGCGCTTCCATCACGCGCCCCCTCTCTTCGGGACGACCATCTTTTGGCAACCAGTTTCTTTGTCAAACCCTCTTCATCCGTCGCCCTAAGTCTTCACTCTTCATCGCCTAGGAGACGGACTCTTTTTCTTTCCTTTCCGGTTATCTTACTCTTAAGTTAAACCCTTGTTTGAAAATCCCGCCGAAGAACACCTTCTCGGAAAAGGACCAATCGCTTCAGCCGCACGCACCGAAACTCCTGCAGAAACACGAAACGACCACAGCACCTGAACCTATGCAAGTATAGAACCATTCTTTCCAAAGCGTTTTAAGCTCGATGTGTAAGCTGAGTTTCCTTGCTGGCTCTCAAAGGTTTTAACTGTTAGTAAATTGCCATTCCTTTGATCACCTCTGTTTTCTTGACTTTACTTTCGTTTTCCATATATGTGTATTGTTTGTGTATGTCTAGTAGTATAGTCTCTGTATCCGTAGTTTCATATATTAAATACATTATATTCATGCTCGATTGTTTTTTTGCTCATGCAACAAACCCAGGTCACTTTAACGTTTCGATCCAGTATCCTTGCTTTACGCATTGATGCTAGAATAGGAAGTCTTTCTCGTGGCCAGAGAAAAACCTTCCTTTTATAATCGGCTATGAGGAGCTAACGG